>NC_043707.1:73962567-73970967 GCF_006229205.1 Suricata suricatta
GAACCCTCTTAACCATTTTTAAAAACGTTTTTCTTTATTTTTGAGAGAGAGACAGAGAGACAGAGACAGAGACAGAGACAGTGACAGAGTCAGGGCTTGAGCTAGGAAGAAGCAGAGAGAAAGAGGGAGACACAGAATCTGAAGCAGGCTCCAGGCTCTGTGTTGTCAGTCCAGAGCCGGATGCAGGGCTTGAACTCAAGAATTGTGAGGTCATGACCTGAAATGATGTGGGACGATGCTTAATCAACTGAGCCACCCAGGTGCCCAACCTGTTAACACATTTTTAAGGGTACAATATACAGTACTATTAACCATAAGCACAACCCTGTATAACAGATTTCTAGAACTCTTTATTTTGCCTAACTGAAACTTTAACCCAGCTGAATAGCAACTCCTCACGGGAAAAAAGAAACCAAAATAGAAATGAGAAACTATTTAAAGTAGGTGAAAATAAAAGCACAACGTATCAGAATTTGTGGAATGCCACTAGAAGATACTTGGAGAGAGAACCTGATAGCACTAAATACAGTAGAAAATGAAAGTGGTCTCAAATCCATATCTCAGCTCCCATCTTAAGAACTAGAAAAACAACAGCAACAACAACAAAGTAAGAGAAGAGAGAAAATACTCATCAGAGCACAAACAAGCCAAAGAATTAGAAAACAAAAGCATTCACTGAAACCAAAGGTTCTTCTTAGAGAAAAATCAATAAAAATGATAAACCTTTGCCCAAATAATACAGAAAAAGAGAATAGTTTCAAATTATAATATCACAAATGAGACAGGTGAGTGACATCATTAAAGATTCTATAAATATTAAAATTATTATAAACAAACATCATGATTGATTTTATACCAAAAAATGCCACAATTGAGAAGAAAGTGACAAAATTCTTGAAAGACACAAACTTTCGAAGCTTACTCAGGAAGAATGAAATGATCTAAGTATCTTGATATCTGTTTAGAAATTGAATTTATAGTTAAAAACGTTTCCACAAAGAAAAGTCCAAAAACATAAGGCTTCAGTAGTGAATTCTACAAATTATTTAAGAAAGGAATTATACCAGTACTACACAAAGTTTTTCAGAAAACTGAAGAGTAGAACTTGTATATATAGTTTATTATATATGCTTAATCAACTGAGCCAATATTATATTATATATTTTCATATATAAATATGAAAATTGAAGAGGAGGGGTGCCTGCATGGCTCAGTCAGTTAAGCATCTGACTTCAGCTCAGGTCATGATCTCACAGTACACGGGTTCAAGCTCTGTGTTGTGCTCTGTGCTGACAGCTGAGAGCCTGGATCTTGCTTCAGATTCTGTGTCTCCCTCTCCCTGCCCCTCTCCTGCTAATGCTCTGTCCCTCTGTCTCTCTCTCAAAAATATATAAACATTAAAAAAAAAAGAAAACGGGAGAGGAGACATTACTTTTCAATTCTATGAGGCAGCATTATCTTAATACCAAACCAGATAGACACCATAAAAAGGAAAACTACAAACCAATACCTTTTATAAATAAACAGAGATGCTAAAATTCTACAAGATTTAAGCAAACCAAGTCCAATAATAAAGGATAATACATTATGACTAAGTAGGTTTATCTGAGGCATGAAATATCAATTTAACAATAGAAGATCAATGGATGTAGTTCACCACATTAACAAACTGAAAAGGCAAAATAATACACAATCCTCTAAATAGATGCGGGAAAGCATTTGACAAAAATCCAACATCAATTCCTTTTATTATTTTATTTTTTTAAATGCTTTTTCATTTTTGAGGAAAGGACAGAGCATGAGTAGGGCAGAAGCAGAGAGAGAGGGGAACACAGAATCAAAACCAGGCTCCAGGCTCTGAGTTGCCAGCACAGAGCCTGACACAAGGTTCGAACCCACAAACCAGGAAATCATGACTTGGGCTGAAGTTGTATGGTTCATTGACTGAGCCACCCAGGCACCCCCAACATCAATTCCTGATAACAGTTCTCAACAAACTAGGAATAGAGGGGAACTTCCATAACCTGATTAAAAGACATTTACCAAAAACTATAGGTTACATCATACTTATTAGTTGAAGACTGAATGTTTTCTCTTAAGATCAGGAACAAAACTGGAATGACTGTAATTGCTACAACCATTTAATATAATGCCAGAGGGTTTGGCCAGTGATTTAAGGTAATAAAGAGAAATTAAAACAGGCATATTGAAAAAGAAGAAGCAAAACTGATTTAGAGGACAACATAATCATCTATGTAGAAAATCAAATGAAATCTACCCAAAACCTACCTGAAAACCAAGTTTAACAAGATTACAAGGTATAAGATTAATATATAAAAGGAATTTTGTTTCTATATAGTAGCAATAAGCAATAAGAAATTAAAATAAATTTTAATGTTTATTTTTGAGAGAGAAAGAGAGAGCAAGGGAGGGGCAGAGAGAGAGAGGGAGGCAAAATCCAAAGCGGGGTCCAGGCTCTGAGCTGTCAGCACAGAGCCTGACACAGGGCTCAAAGTCACAGACTGGGAGATCATGACCTGAGCCAAAGTAGGATGCTTAACCAATTGAGCCAGCCAGGAGCCCCTCTTCAAAAGAAATTATTAAGATAATGTAAAGACAAGCCACATAATAGACGAAAATGTTTGTAAGTCACATACTAGATGAAAGGCTTATATACAGAATATATTAAAAAAAATCTCAAAACTCAATAATAAAAATAATCAAACAACTGCATTTCAAAGAAGCTAAAATATTTGAATAGAGACTCCTCCATAAAAAGATGTGTGAATGGACAATTAGCATTTGAAAAGATGCTCAACATCATTGTTCATAAGGAAACTGTAAATTCAATTCATGATAAGATACCACTACACACTTATTAAATGGCCAAAATAAAAATGAATAATTATACAGAATGTTGTTGAGAATGCAGAACACCTGGAACTCCCATACATTCCCAATGGAAATGTAAAAAGGCACAATCACTTTGGAAACCAGTTTGGCAGTCTTTGAGAAATTTAAACATATACCTCCTTTGTAGCCTCTTTGAAATTTATATGAGTCATATTTATTTTAGTCCAAAATGAAGCTGATGTCCATCTTGTCAGTTCAAATGGAAGAAGGGACACCAGAAGTCATGTCAACCCTAGGCATAGCCAGAGCAGCCAAGAACTAGAGAGCCTCAAGGGTAAGAATGTTCACTTATCATTCAAAGGAAACTGTAGGACAAGTTGTTAACCAGTATTACCCTAGAGATATAAATAATCACCAGATTTACCTAATGAGTTCTTTATCATCAAGAATAAAGATACTTCTTTCAGAATCCAAGTCTCCTGAGGTGGACAAAACCTCCAGGGGACCAGATGAAGCAGCACCAACACTTGCTAACATGACCTCAAGGGTCTCCAATCAATGGCACCCATCTCAGGAGGACTTGCCCCAAATTTTGTCCTTAAATTCCTCACTTGCAGGCCATCAAGGAGTTTGGGACTCTTGAGTGGTTAGCCCCCCTTTCTCCTGGAAGGCACCACACCAACAAATCACCTACCTTCAAAGCAGAAGCTTGGTGTCAGTTTATTGGCTTGCATCAGGTGGATGGACTGTCCTTCCATTCATTTACAAAAACAAGACACAACTCAAATTCCACTAATAAAGAAGGGGTAGACAAATTTGTATATATGCGTATAATAGAATACTCCTCAGCAAAAAAAACCAACAACAACGAACTAGTGATAAATGCAAAGGCATAAATGAATCTCAAATAAATTGTGTGGATTAAAAGAAAACAAAGAAGAAAGAGTACATACTGTGACTGAGATGTAGAGTAGCTTTGGAGGAAGATCAAGAGTTCAGTTTTGGGTATGTTCTATTCGAGAATTTGTTAGACATCTAAGTGAAATCCAACCAGGCCAGAGAAAATATTAAGTCTGAAGTTTAAGGAGTATGGTCTGGAGATAAATATTGACCACACAAATGATATTTAAGGCCTTGGTAGGCACTCAATAGGTATTTGTGATTGCCGTAGGAAACTCATTAGTAAATCATTCAACATTTACTGACCATCTACTATAATTTACTAGGTAAAACTGAGAAGTGATACATAATGGCTCCATTATGTAACATATACTGTTATACAAGTTATTTGTGCATGATATTTTCTTTATTTTCAGTGAAAATAACTTTTTTCCTTTCTCTCTCTCTCTCTCTCTCCCCTTCCCTCCCATTCCTCCCTCTCTTCCTCCCTCCCTTCCTTCCTTCCTTCCTTCCTTTCTTCCTTCCTTCCTTCCTTCCTTCTTTCCTCCCTTCCTTCCTTCCTTTGTTCCACAATGTAGCCTTGTCTGTTTGGAATGTCTGCTAAAACTCCCTAGGATTGTGCTTGCTCAGGGAGCTGAGGGTCTATCAAAGAGCTTTCTTTAGTAGGTGGAGTTTGAAAGCTATTGCTTAAAAGTCCATGCTAATGACCTAGTAATTGTTTTAATGGATTTTCAATGAAGTGTGAAGTTCTCTGCTGACTTTTCAGCAAAGTGTAAAGAATGGTAAAGTATGTGAGAGAGTTATTCTCATCCCTGTGAATTTGTCTCTATCTGTTTACAGAATCAAGAAACATCCCCAAGTACAGCTTTGGTTACTCTATCAATACAAATCTGCTTTGGGAGTGTGAGGATTTAAGCAGCCTTTCTCTGTTAGGTTTAGCAGGTGGAATGGGGCGAGGCAGTTGCCTTCAGAAGCACCTTCATGCCTTTTGACCGAAAAAAAGACTTCAGCATCTGATAGATGATACACAATGGGAGCTCTAAAGAGGCCAGCCTGGATTCTTGGCAGCTGTCTTGCTCAAGACTACCTTGCTCCTCACCTGGAAGAGAATAGATGTTTCTCTAGGCTGTCTCACTTCTTGTTTTCAATACATTTTTGTCTAGAGGACCAGAAGTTCCAAATGTGGCCACCAGTCCCCATGAAAAAACTTTTCCATGTAATTGACAGTAGTGCTTTCATTTAGTTTTACTGCTGTGTTAAGCTATTCTGGGGTGATCATTTATACCAGCCCAGAAATGGTTCAGGACAAGAAAACTTCCCTCACAATGCTGAAGGCATAGAGAAAGCATACTTTTGTGTATTGTGAAATCTGTTTTCTTCGGCCTTTGGTGGCATCTAATAGATTTGGAGGGCATGGAAGGGTCAAATATTGTTTTTTGTTTGAATCTCTAAGGCTTGGAGTCTATGTCCTCTATGTTGGCTCTTTAGTAGAAATACTACTAAGAATACAGAGGCCACTGACAATGCTACTCTATGGTGAAATTCAGCCCAGGGCAAGGCAGTTGTGCCTTAGGCCCTTGTCAATAAGTTTTAAGGGGTTATTATGAATGACTGATTCATTCATAATACTGAGGTTCTTAGTATTGCAGTGAATTAACAGTGTGACTGCCATAGGCTGAGTTTCTTGGAAACAGATCTGAGACAGAGATTTGTATATAACAGGTTTATTGGGGTGCACTCTCAGGAACAGCACAAATAATAAAATGAGGGGAGTAGGAATGGGTGGGGGGAGAAGTTTATCTGAGGCACAGTTGCAACAGTTTAGCCCATCCCACGGGGATCCCTGGATCTGGAGTCCTGCAGAGGTTTTCCAAATAGAGGCAAGATGGTGGTAGGACTTTGTACTTTCCTATTAGTCAATCACTGGATACCCTGGGGGGGGGGGCGGAGCTTAACTTTGGATGGTGGTGGGAGGGGGTGTCCCTTTGGCAGAGGGCAATTCTTGGATTTGGGCACGGAAATTAGTAGATGCGCCCAGTGTCTGAGGGAATGAGTGCCTCAGTCCTGAGGGGAGATCTGGGTTGGGAACCACACCACACTGTTCACACAATTAATAATGTAGGACAAGACTAGATCGCTTGTTTTTGACAACAGTAGAATTTCATTTTGCTTTGAAATCATCTCAGCTATTTGTACTAATAATAACAGAAATAAATTATTGAGAGCATACTTTGCACTAATCCACTTCCACATACTGTAGTTTCTTCTTTTTTAAATGCCTACAGCAACCAATGGAATTGATATCACATTACGATATTTCTTAAAAAGTATTTTTCTCAAGGAGATGAACTGCCCAATGTCATACAGTTAGTATCTGATTCACATCACATGTTCTTTCCTTCAAGTTACACTGCTGTCTCTGTGCAGCCATGTTGAACATTTTGTGTGCCCCAAATTTATCTTGCTTCTTCTTGCTTCTTTGCATTTGCATGGTGTTTACCAGTTAAACTGGGAGGCGGTGCTTTGCTTGTCTGCCCATCTTTCATCCATCAAGGCTCATTCCAAAGATCATTTCCCCTGAGAAGCCTTCCTGGACTTCCTCATAAACAATTATTCTCTCTTCATCTGTGATCTCAGAACACTTTACACATGGCACCCAATAGGTAATTAATACATGTTCAGAAACTGGAGGCATGGGCTCATATTTTCAGTCATGTTGCTTTACTTGGAAGTTTACATAATGCATTTCTTTCAAGCTTCATGGAGCAAACTTTGATTTTTTTTAATTTATAAAGTTTATTTATGTATTTACTTTGAGAGAGCAAGAGTGAGCGAGCACTGTGAACAGGGGAGAGGGAGAGAGAGAGGGAGAGAGAGAATCCCAAGCAGGTTCTGTTCTGTGAGCATAGAGTATGATGCGGGGCTAGAACCCACAAACCATGATGAGATTGTGACCCAAGCCAAAATCAAGAGTCCATCACTCAATCAATTGAGCCATCCAGGTACCCCAACCTTTAACTTTTTATGAAGGTTCTGTGCTGATAAAGGGGTCAGGATCTGGAAGATTTCTTCCATCAAGCCAAGTTCAGCTTTGAAGTAAGGATACAGGCTGGAAAGTGCCTTTTTGCTCCACTTTGGCTCTCACTTTTGCCTGTGCTTTGAGGGGGCTTCCAGGAGTGATGCAGTGTAGACAGAGTCATAGAGTGAGTGCCACCTGCTCAGGCAACTCTTGTGTTGAGCCTAACACAAGTTCTGTGTGTTCCTGGCACCCTCTTATATATGTCCTATCTATGTTTCACTAAACTGGCTTCTTCTGATGACAAAGCTCTTTCTAAACTGTAAATTACATATCTATTTATGCCTTGCATTGCATTGCAGTGCTATTCACTCTAGTAAAAGGGTGACTCTAAGTGGGTCTATTAGGATAATTAAATGCGGATCTCATAAGTGACAATTTACAACCCAGGAGTGGCTTAAGGATGGGGAGGGAGAGGCTGGTCTCACATGCCTTACTGTATTTCTTTTTTTTTTTTTTATATAACACAATTTATTTTTTTAACATATGCAATTATTTTCCATCATTTACAATACAGTAGTTACAATGGTACTCCAAACAGAAAAGCAAAGTAAAAAATCAAAACCCCCACTTACTGCATTTCTTACCACTGACTTTACAAAACAAACGGACTAAATCATTGTTAATGTTGAACCTTAAATATTTCTTCTAGTCATTTCTCTCCTTTTTCGGTGCTCACGCTCATAAATACGCTGTCCCTTAAATATTAATCCAGCTTTGTTATTTAATCAAAAAGCTCCTCTGTTCTCTTCTTACTTTACATTAGCCTTTTGTGAGGCATAATATCAAAAGCACCAAAAGACTACATAATTTATATCTACATCTTCTTTTTTCTCTTTCAACCCCCCATTTTTATGGACAAGTGATACTTTTGTGACTCCTTGGAGACTCTCATCATTAAATCATTCCCCCAGGTCAGCCTTCCTTTTACCAGTCAATAATACAATAAATCAGTATTCTGAAGGTTTGTAGAAGATGTTGAAGGTATCTTTCAGAAATCCAATGATTATACTATTTTTCCAAAAGTTTTAAATTGCAGTTCTTTAGCCCTTTAAAGCATCAAGTCCTTACCTTCAAAGTATTGTCCCAATTTTCCTCTTGGTTAATTTTGTTTTAGAATGCAAATTGTCTTTGTTTTCCTGTTTGTTTTAGCCATTAACCCTACCTCACCTTACCCTAAGCATTTGTCTATGTCTTTTTTTTCCCTCCTGCTTTATTTTTTTAAATATAACACAATTTATTTTTTAACATATGCAATTATTTTCCATCATTTAAAATACAGTAGTTACAATGACATTCTAAACAGAAAAGCAAAGTAAAAAATCAAAACACCAACTTCTATTTCATGTAATTAGACTTATACAGAAATTAGAAGGTTAAGTAACAACTAGTTAATCACCTAATTTCACAGCTATCTGAAGTGGCAATCGTTATATAGCAGCTTATCTATGATACATTCAAGATAAATGATACAATTTATTACTTGCTCATAAGCTACAACACAGCCTGCTTAATGCCTTTCCTTAAATTCCACCTCTATACTACAATATACTTGAGGTCCATGCAAAAAA
>NC_043707.1:73971067-74041067 GCF_006229205.1 Suricata suricatta
AGTGGCTAAAATGAACAAATCAAGAGACTATGGATGCTGGCGAGGGTGTGGAGAGACAGGCACCCTCCTACACTGTTGGTGGCAATGTAAACTGGTGCAGCCGCTCTGGAAAACAGTGTGGAGGTTCCTCAAACAACTATCCATAGAACTCCCTTATGACCCAGCAATAGCCCTGCTAAGGATTTACCCAAGGGATACAGAAATGCTGATGCATAGGAGCACATGTACCCCAATGTTCATAGCAGCACTGTCAACAATAGCCAAATCATGGAAAGAGCCTCAATATCCATCACCTGATGAGTGGATCAAGAAGATGTGGTGTATATACACAATGGAGTACTACATGGCAATGAGAAAGAATGAAATATGTCCATTTGTAGGAAAGTGGATGGACCTTGATGGTGTCATGCTAAACTGTCTATGTCTTTTCATTCATTGTCTGCAAATGCTTGGTACATGTACTCACATTCACTTATTCAGGAAATGTTTACGTGGGGCCATTCTCCTGTCTAAAATGTTGGAAATGATAGGACTTTTAGAGGATCTTATTAGGGTTGCCTACACTTGCTAGACTCTGCTCTGCCTTAAGTGTCCTGGCATAAGTCAGGCATTGAGAGCAGAATGTGACATGGCAACTACTTGTGAACTCCAGAAAACAGGCATGGAAACAGGGGAGCACTCAGCTAGTCAAGGGTATAGTAGGGTAGTGGGGGGACACAGAGCTGAGATATCTAACTACATCTGCTGAGGGATCTAGGCTTTCCCTGCAGGATCTGATATCTAAGCTAAATCTTGAAAGGAAACAGATTTGCCCAACTGAAGAAGGAATGGAAAAATACAGCAGGCAGAGAAACCAGCATAAGTACAAGTATGGTGACTTCAAATGCGGTCTACTTGGAATTACAAGTAATTCAAGATTGCTGGAGTGAATAGGAACAGGCAGAAACTGGGGTTGGGGTGAGTGGAGAGACAAGGCTCTAGAGCGGGCAGAAGCCAGCTCATAGCAAACTTTCTGTGCCATGATAAGTGGCTTGGTTTTTGTTCCACAGGTGACAGAGAGATGTTGAAAGAATTTTAGCAAAGGAGGAATTAGATTTGAGTTTCAGGTCACTTTCTGGGGTGAGGAGAACACATCTGAGGAGAGTGAGTTCCAGGGCAGGGAAGCCAGTGTGGAAGTGGCTGCAGCTTCCCAAACAAGGTGTGAGGATGGCTGAGATGTGAGTAGAGGTAGTAGAGATGGAAAGGAAGAGGAAAAGTCTTTAGGAAATACTCTTTGGTCTGTGGCATGTGAGCAGATTGGCCATCCTGTCATCCATCTGTGGTGGTTCTTAGAGTGAGAAAGGCATTGTCCTTTCCCAAATTGATGGCCAACACCTCTGTGCACTGTCAATACATTAGGCTTCTGATTCCGTAGGGGTAATGCTCACGAGGCACCAAATTTCCTGCAGTGGGTCCTATGCGTTACTCACAAGTTTTCTTTTTTTCCTCTTGAATATCTGAAGCTTAATCCCAGTGAGGAGAGCTGTCATTTTCTTCCCAGACAGGAAGCTGAACTGTCTTTTCGAATACCCCGGGGCTTTCTGAACTCAAAAACCTTTCATTATAAGCACTTGTCTAACTTACAGGGAAGTTACACAGTGTTCTCACCATGCACTATGCTTAAGATGCAGTTCATGTGTTTGTAGTTCTACCCTTGGTGCATGGGCCCCTCAAAGTAAGCTGCCTCCACAGAGGTCAAAGGAATTGTTCTTTGAATTTGGGAGGTGGGTCTCAGTGCTGGTGGTTGTTGTCTATGCCTAAAACTGCTGGTAGATATGCTATAGAAACTTAGAAATCTATAGAAACTTAATATAGCTGCCAGCAGAAAAAAACTGCCCAATGTTTAAAAAATTAATTCACTTATAAATTAAAATATTTATTGAAGAATCTACTCCATGGCCTGCTGCTATATTAGGTAGTGAGTGATTTACTCTTGCTCTGGGATTAGATAGCTGGAAGGTCAGGGCCAGGAGATGGGTCAGGGGGCTGGTGGTTAGGAGGGATAACTACCCAGGAGAGGCCCAAGGAGGAGTAGCAGCTTTGGAAGATCTAAACCAAAGTCCTAGAGCAGAAGCCAAACATGAGGGACTAGCAGGTCCACATGTAAGTGTGAACTCACTCCAAGGGGAAGAAAAAAGATAGTGATGTGAAACAGAGCCAAGAGGTGGGACCAAACAGGGATGGTTCCAAGCGGTAGCAGGTTAAGAACGAGAGTGAAGGGTCTGGGGACACTGCTGCAAGTGCAGGTGGCAGGCAGAGGCTCACAGTATAGGTTTGTGGCTGACATGACTTTAGCGAGGCAAGGAAGGGCTCTTAAGAAATTACTGTCTGCTTGTGGCAGATAAGATTGAGCAAATGGAAACAAGCAGTGCCAGAAGGCAAAGAGCATCCAATTGAGTGCCCTGTTGGGTGTTGTACCAGCCTTGGGGAAGAGTTCAATGTAGGCCAACTCTGTAGGAATTTGTTGAATGAAGCATAAGTTAAGCTGTACAATTATCCTGTTCCAAAACCTTAATTTTTTAAAATTTTTAAACTTTTATTTATTTTTGAGAAAGAGAGAGACAGAGCTTTAGTGAGAGAGGTGCAGAGAGAGAGTGAGACACAGAATTGGAAGCAGGTCCCAGGCTCTGAGCCGTCCACAAGAGCCTGATGTGGGGCTCGAACTCATGAACCGTGAGATCATGACTTGAGCTGAAGTCCGACGCTTCACTGACTGAACCACCCAGGCGCCTTGAAAATCTTACTGTTTTTAAAGCCGAACTCACTAAATCTCCTCTGACTCCACGTTATTCACACTCCTGGTGTCAACCTCTACCTGTGACATTACGCTTCACTCTTCTGCTCAGGAGAGACCTCCTTCATGAAAGTCCACTTAAATGTGACTAAATCCACGTCAGCTGCCCTCCTTAGAGCTTGTAGCCACCTCCTCCTGGCTGATAAGTAGCTTGAATAATTGCCTCTGATCTGCCATGGGTTCCACAAAAGAGTTATTACTCACTGTCGATCTCCCTGGACATCTAGTTTAACAGATGATGGACAACACTTCCCTTGGGCCCTACAGATCTTTACCAACTCTCACCCCACCATCATCCTTCCTATTCCCACAATTACAAAAAGGTTCATCTTTTATTTCTCTTGACTCTGCCCCTTTGCTCCAGGCACACTTTCCCACCATCTTCCACCCCCTACACAGGCTTCATTATTTCTAAACCATCTGCCTGATTTTCTCACTTGTAATTCCCTTTCCTCCTTCCTCCTTCTTCCTTCTGCCATCACCTTCTTCTTTTACATTTCTTGTTCATCCATTTTTTTTTCTGATCAAATAGTTATAAGTGCCTGCTGTGTACCAGAAACTGTTACTGGGGGCATGACAAGACGCTATGACACAATTCCCGTTCTCCAAATGGTCACAGTCTGGTTGTGTTTTCTCCCTATTTGAAATTAAAAAATATTAAACATGGCCATTCACATTTACTTCACAGTTTGCAATGCACTTTCAAATTTTGTTTCCTGTGTAATTTGATTTTTTTTGTTACAAATTTTAAATGAAATTGATGATTTATTTGTTAATGTAATTGTTTCAAAGAGTTCAACATTGGTGGTGGAGTGGAGTTCAACATGGACCAGACACACGATTATCTTCAAATTATATCACAACAGGGCCATTGCCATGTAAAACTGTCTCTTGTTCCAACCTGTATAATTCAATACAATTTAAATCAATCCCATTAAACTAACATTTGCTTATAATTGGCAACATTGTAGGCACTTGGAGTTCCAGGAAGAAAAATGCTAAGACCCTGACCTCTAGCAAACTCAAGTAGTCTTTTTTCCCCCTCCTTCTATGACATTTTTTTGTCCTATTTCTTTATGGGCCCTGAGGGATGTGGGGAAGACATCAATTATCTCTTCTTTTTTAAAGAAAAAATGGTTGACATGTTTTTCTCTTTTGTCAACAGAATCCTTTCAGTCTTAAGCATGCCCTTTCTCTGGCATCCGGCACATTTGATCACCCTATATCCATCCCAGCTCCCCACAGAGAACCAGGAGAGGACCACAAAAGCCATTTTATTTGTTTCAACTCAGCTGTGTTCTTATAGCTCACCTTCCAGTTGGACACACATTATAACAAATGAAAAGCAAAGAAAGTAAACGTCTGCACAAGCTTCTCAGAACAACACTCTTGAAAGCTAGCTGATTTGTTCTACCTCTTAATTCTCTGCACGATGGAAACAAGTGCCTAAGTGATGTAGCATTGACATGATTTCTCTCAGAATGTACAGAACGGCACCCTCATTCTTCTGAATACAGGCTCCACCTCAGGGGGGAGTTCACACTGAGATGTTTGCTCTGCTGCAGAACTTTGTCTCAGATATCAAAGACACAGCAGCAGGTCCAGGGGTGTGCCCAGGTTTATGAAAATGAGCCTTTGGATGCCACAAGAAGGGGAATATAAATTTAGCAGCTCTCTTAGCTTGTAACACTAAGGAAAACTTCATGTTCTGTGTTAGCAATGAGAACAAGAGCTGAAGGAAACAAAAACATGAGGGGATGGGCTGTTTTCATCTAAGTCACAGAAAAGTCACATATTGTATATGTATTCTGGCAACAATACACATATGCAAAAGTGTTTGTTTGTTTGTCTTAACTTCCCAGACATTTCAACTATAATGATCTGTTTCAAGATCTTTCCCAGCCATGAAATGATGAAGTGGTATATTGAGGGGCCTGGAGCAAGGCGCAGGACTATTAAGAGCCTAGGAAGTTTTTATTAAATGACTCATAAATACTAGGGAGAAAATGACAATAGTTACTATAAGCTCATTTTAATTAAAGTGAAACTTGTGTTTTTTCCTGATGCGGGACTGTTTTCTCAATCCATCACTACAGAGTCTGGATAAATTCCACCACTTAAGCACTGATGGGCTGGATGACTTTTCCTGCTTAGCCATGGAAATGCTGTGACCTCAGCTGTGCTTTTTAAGCTCTCTTAGCATTTTTGTTTCCATCTGCAAAGTGGAAAAGGATGCTGCAGATGTCTTGTGAGCAATGCCTAAATAGCAAAGTCCTTGAGGAGAGGGATTTGGAAGTAATGATGTAAGTTTATGTCTTCTTCTATGCTTTCCATCCTGGCCAGTCCTCTGTCTTCACAAACTCTCCTGAGCTGACTCTGGGGCTCCTGCTCCCCCTCGTATAAGCCTTAGCACTGTGGGGCCTGCTTGAGTGGAATGGGTCTGCGACAAATACGGACCTGAGAGGCACTTGAAAGAACACACTGGAAACACGTTATGTACCATTTACATCCTATGGCAGAATAATGCCCTTTCACTACCCACCATGTCCACATCTAATTCCTGGAACCTGTGAATATTGTTATCTCACATGGCGGAGCAGACTTAGCAGATGTAGGTAAGGATCTTATTGAGATAGGAGATTATTCTAGATTATCCAGAAAAGCCCAATATAACTACAAGGTCCTTCTAAGTAACAGTGGGGGAGGTACGAGAGTAGATACCAGAGTCAGAAGGAGATGTGAAAATGCTGTGTTGCTGGCTTCAAACATGTAGGAAGGACCTACAAGCCAAAGAATGCAGTGGCTTAGAGAAATAGGAAAAACAAGAAATGGATTCTCCCAAAGACCCTCCAGAAGACCAGCCTGGCCACCACCTTGATTTTAGCCTAGTGATACCCATGTCAGACTCTAACTTCCTCCCAAACTATAAGATTATAATGAATTGGTGTGGTTTGAGGCTGCTATGTGGCATTTGTTATACACCAAGAGGAAACCAATACACAGTCCAAGCTGATTGTTTATCATTTGATAAAGGACACTGGAGTGAAGAAGTCCTCCACCAGAGTAGTCTACTCCTGCAGGAGGACCAGAGCTGGGGAGAATGGACTGAACAATGTAGCCTGACCCAAGTGCCTAGTGTATGGATATAATGTGGCTTAATTTTATTCATCACTACCGTAGCTACAATGGGAATTAGAGATAAGATCGACAGATGTGAAATATGACATAATAGGCTTCTCCTACTGTGCCCTAGATTTCCTGATAAGGTTGTGATGTCAGGGGGTTGGGGATATGGAATGAAGCCCCTTCTGAAAATGTGCATACACCCCAAAAGTTAAACCAGGCCCTTGCCAACAGGTCCCATGGATTATGTGCCTTTCTTAAACACTCAGTGTGAGGAGCTACTGCAGAAAATAGGTCACATTATGTAACTTTTTTGTGCTTTAATATGCTATTTTTATTGTTATATGATTTCTATGAAGATCCATTTATTCCATTCATTCAGATACTCAACAATTATATGTTAATTATAATTCTTTGATGCACATTTTCTTGAGAAGAAGTAAATAACGTGCTCAGCAAGGGCAAATCTATGCAGGTACCCACCAGAAAGAATCCAACAATTCTGACATTGTTTCCAAATGCACTAGAGGTTTACTAAATGTTATCCACAAGACTCAATCTTATCCAAAGAACCCACTGAAGGAATGGGTGGGGCGGGGGAAGGGCAGAACTGAAGTTTGGGATTTGGGTGATTTAATAGAATCACATGAGTTCATCCTTCACTCACTCTCTGAATGTAGAAAGAAGTACATTCAGATCAGATAAAGGGAAATACCTTTTCATGATGCCTCACGGCCTGCTGAGTTAGAGTCAGAGATAGCAAATTTGAGAATGCTCTCCTGGAATATATGGTGACTGTTGACAACTGCAGGGAACAGAGGAGATGGCATGGTGATGAGGGCTCTGGAGAGGAGGTGCCCACTTTGCTGCAGAGACTGGCATTGCTGGCTGAGCAAACCTTGTGTTTGAGGCTGTAGTTATGAGGTATGAATGGACCACAGGACACTGATGTCCCCATGAAGGAAAACAAAATGAAGAATTATCCCGAGGTCTGAATCTACAGGAATTCTATGGTTCCCCAACCTCTTTAAAAAAAGATTATTTTCAGAGTCTATTTGTTTCACTGCTGGATATCAGGGAACAAGATGTAAGGGCTGTTTGTCAACTCTCAGGCAGGGAAATCACTAATTCATTTCTTTCTGAGGTCAGGGAACCTGGTCTCCTTTTATCAAAAGAAAATTACTTTACAGAGAAAGTACTGTCATTATAAGGAGGCAAGGAATTAAGCAGCACTGAATTTGCAAGCTGCTCATTTGCTTCCGTTCTTTAATTGAATTTTGATCTGGGGCTTACTTGCTAGCTTTCTGCCTAGGAGTTTAGAACTTGCTTCCTATATGGTCATAGGAAATCACTAAGTAACTTTTGTTTGTAATGACAGCACACGTACCAACAACATATGCACACTCACACACACCTCTGTTTTTACACGTCACTTCTGCCTTGAAGGTTGAACCTAAACTCAATCCGTGCACTCAATATATGCTATGTGCCAGGTACTGTGATGGATGCAGGGGGAGAAGAGAGACATGGTTCATGCCTTCATGAGCCAACAATCTTCTTCAGTAAGAAAAGAACTTGGAATAAGAAATTTAACCATTCACTCAACTAATATTGTACTGAGGCTCTGTTGCAGACGGAAATGTGTCCTTCCCAAATCCATATGTTGAAGCTCTAACTTCTAACATGATAACATTTAAAGATTGAGCCTTTAGGGAGGTAATTCACATTAAATGAGGTCATAAAAGTGAGGCCCTCATTCAATAGAACTGGTGTCCTTATAAGGGGAAGAGACACCATGCACGAAGAAAAGACCACGTGAGGGACACAGAGAAGCAAGAAAGAAAAACCTCACCAGAAACTAATACTGACAGCAACTGAATGTTAGACTTCTAGCCTTCAGAGCTATAAGAAAATAAATTTCTGCTGCTTAAGCCTGTTGTACATTGCTATGGCAGCCTGAGCACACTGATAAAGGGCCTATCATGTGTCAGGCACGAGAAAGAGTGTGAAGAGTAGAACATTGAACACAACATGCACAGTTCCTGTCCTCAAGGGATTTCTTTCTAGTGGAAGACAGTTAAGTGCAATGAATGCTATAAAAACAGATGTAGAGTTACCTGTGGAGAACTCCAGAAGGAATCTGACTTATCTAGGAGTTAGGAAAAGTGTGCAAGAAGTGATTTCGTTGACCTCAAGAGTAAGTTCAGATGGTAGAGGATGGGTTTAGGGAAGTTTAGTCTAGGCAATGGGGATGGTGTGTGTGAGAGACTGCTTGCTGGAAGGAGAGGCCATGGGTAGTCTGAGATCCTGGAATGGGGCCAGCATGGCAGACCCTCGCTCGCCATGGAGAGGGACAGGAAAGGTCAGATCACACGCTCCGGAGACCACATTCTGAAATGCGTACCTGATTCCAAGTTCTCAGGAGGATTCTAAACAAGTGAAAGGAATTACACTGGGGTATTATGGGTAAACTTTAGGGGTGGGTAAGGAAGTCAGGAAAAATAAAGCCCTCACATCCTAATGATTATGACAGCCTGGAGCACTGGCTGGCTGGAGTATGTGGAAAAGGTGATTTTGTAGAGAAATAGCCATTTTTATATGCCTAGAAGGATCAATCCCTTAGGCATATTTTGTAATTGTTCTTTCTGTGGCCTGCCAGGAAAAGGGCCTAAATTATTTCAAAGAGGGGTACTTTAGGTGTTTGTGGTTTTAAGGCCATCAACTGCCACATCAACCCTACCCAAACAGACTATTCAAAATATAATGTGTTGAAAGACATGTATAAATGAGTCATTCACTTAGAAATGTCTTAATTTACTTGTCAGCTGCAGGAATGGTTGCAACTGATAAATGGTCTGCTAGAGAATTTGGTTTGTTGGAGGGAGGTGTTAGCAATTACACTCTTCTGACAGGGTCTGGGCCCACCCCTCAGAGAAAGCTTCACCAACAACCAGAAGTGTTGATGGGATAGTGATCTATTATGGTGAAGCCTGATGTTATTGCTAAGTAGTCACACATTCAGCATGAATGTCATTCTCCACTTCAGCGAGGAGCTGAAAGGAGTTTAGAAAAGGCTGGGGTTTGGAATTATAGCTATAGGAAAGGTGAGTGTGGGAAAAGAAGGGGAAAACACATTAGGGTGCCAGACACTTGAAAGACTGTGCAATTAGCTCCTCATTCCCCCCATATAGTTAAGCCATCCCAAGCTAAGTGCATGAAACATTCTTCTTAATACCCTATGAGTTCCACAAGAGTGACTTTCTGGAATCAAGTCAGACATTTCTATGATTTCCCTGCCTTATTTTTCTCTTCCTTGTGGATTCTGTTCCCTCAGTTGCTACTTTGCCTTGCTTCATCCACCACATAGGACATCAGAGAGTCTTTTATACAATTCCTGTAAGACTTGAAAACCCTGAACTTTGCAGTCATAGCATTTCCCTCAATTGTTGATATTATGTTTGCTTATTTCTTTTTCTCTCACTGGAATGCCCAGCTGGGCTTGGACTGAATTCTCCTCTCTGATCTGTAGCATGGAGTTTTCTATACATGCGTTCCACCAGCGGGCCTTCTCTGGTTATCAGTGGGAACTCTGCCCAGAGAATAAGAGCAGAGCATGTTCTCGAAGGCTACATGAAGGCAGGAGACAGGTTTGCCCTTGGACTGAAGAGAACAGTAAATTACCATGAATAATTCTAGCTCTGTATGTTAGTGGCACACTAACATGGGGGATGGTTAGAAAACCTGGTATCTTGAAACTGAATATTCTTTAAATGCAAAGCGGACAACATTGCTAAATAAAGAGAGAAATGGCAGAAGAATTGTTTCAAGGTGAATTTGTCATTTATCAGCATAATATTTAGACAACCTCTCTGTCTTTCATTCCTTTCTCTCACTGACCTAGTTTTAATTATGCCGTGTGAAAAATGTACTTGGTCTTTACAGCCATAAATTAAGTTGCTTCTTGTAACTGCTTCTAAATTTCAGGGGTAAAAATGTTGCCCTGGTCTTTGATCATGTACTGCAAAAATGTCAAAAAGACCACAAGAAAAATAGGCAAGGTGAGAGCCTGTCAAACAAAGGTTCAATTTTAGCAAGTTTCTTTTTCTTTTCTTATTCTTCCTTCCTTTCTTTCTTTCTTGCTTGCTTGCTTGCTTTTGTTCTTTCTGTTAGTTCGTGGCTTCTTCAGTTACAAATTGATTAGGTAGTTAAAATTAAATTAAGATTAACATAAAACTCTCGCAACCCTTCTGTTGGGTTTCAATGTTTCCTTTTGGTTTTCTGTCCCTATGTGTGCAAAAACCTGTTCAGCTTCTTCAAGTTGCTTTTTCTCAATTCCCGTGCTGACACTCCAGAGCTATGGGTCATTGGAACTTTGATTCTGGAAGGAGCCTTGTTTTATTTTGTACTGTGAATGACAGCTTTTTGCTCTTTCCTTAATGGTGGATTACATTTTCTTTGCTCCTTACACTTTCAGGAGATCCCCTGTCTCCCCGCCAACATTCCTTAACGTCTTTGTCTGGAGCATGCATAAAACATTTTCTTTGAAGCAAATTCTTACTTAGCCGAACCAAACTGGTTTGGGCTTACAAAAGAGGTTGGGCTTGAAAACCACCAAGAATGGGAATTATAATTGGCGTTCTTTCCCAAGCCAAGAAGCTAGTAGGCTAGCTAATCTTAGTCATAAGTGCTTCACTTTGACCTCCTAGTGTGTGCAAAGCACTGAAGCTGTAGCTTTACAAACTTTATCTCCTTTATCCTCATGATAATTTTAGAAGTTGGGAGGTAAGCACCATTTTACATTTTACAGTTAAGGAAACTGAGCACCAGAGATGGTCAGGGGAAGTCTGCGAGTGGGACATAGGTGGGATTTACAGCAGGCTTGGCGGCATGTGGCCTTCCTGCCCTGCCTCCTGCCAGCCAGGGTAGTGTAAGGGACCTGTCCTTGAGTCTGTGCTGACCAGCAGTTGGGGGGATGAAGGAGACTCCTGTCTGGGATTAGTGGGGGGCAAATTTTTGCTCAGACTCAAGGGTCAGGCTGATGCTGGAAGTGTTACTAACCTCTGTACCTCAGGTTTTTAATCTGTAAAGTGGGAATAATAATAGCATCCACTCACAGGGCTGTTGTTAAGACTGAATTATCCATGTAAACTATTTAGCACCTTGTTGGTCCCAGAGAAAATTGTAAGCAACTCTTATTTTCTTTCTCTGCCTCCCTCCCTCTCTTCTTTCTTTCCAACATCAATCATTCACGGAGTATTTAGTCAATACTTATTCATTATTTTAGATATGGAGTTAGCAGATGTGAATATAAAGGAGTCTTTGAAAATCAAAGATCTTAAACTCTTAAGTTTGGAGGGGACACTGAACAATGAAACAACAGGACACACACTATTGTAAAAACTTGAGTGATAAACTAATGGCAGAGTAGATTTTCCCAAATGGAGAGACAGAGGAGAAGGTTATTTGGAGTGGAAAAAATAGCACATGCAGAAGTATGTGGCAAGCAGATCCACGTGGTGATGGACGTGAAGAGTGTGGTCAGGAGTGATGGAAGAAAGGCAGAAAGGTAAAGTGCAGGCAGTGAAGGGCCCCCGTGACTTACGTGGGGGTAATTATTTTATGTCTATAGCAAAAGGTGCATAATTCTTACTACATGTAATCACCGTTCTATGTTGGTTATTTGTATTAACTCTCTTAATTCTCATAATGAGTTGGAGAAACCAAGATGCACTTCAAATCACTACGTAGTCTCCATACTTACTAGCAGGCAGAACTGGGATTTGAACCCACACAGTTGGGCTCTGGAGCTCTGGTTTTGACCACCTTGCTCAGCTGCTTTGCAAGTGTGCATCTCATCCTGAGAAAATGGGAATCTATGCACTAATATTAGGCAGACCTCGTATGTGATTTTGTTTTTAATCTTTACAGGAAGATTGTTTTGGTGGCATGGCAGAGCGAATTGGAGGGCAGAGACTAAGAGCAGGCGGATTGGTTAGGAGGGTATAATAACCCGGGAGGAAAATGATAAGGGCAGGCCTGTCATACTGAGTAATAAATTTGAGGGTCCATTTGGAGGCATGATTGTAGGGAGGTGGGGAAGGGAAGAAGAGAGAAGGTAAAGGGCACTTTGGTTTTCAACTTGGGTGTTTGAAAAAATGGTAGAATGAACCATTAATGCTCAAGAATCAGCCATGTGGAAAAAGGGGGATTAAGTAAGAAAAGGCAAATTCTTCTAAATCCAGGAAATATAAAATGCATCATTAGATAAGAGTAATTATATGGTTTCTCAGTATGCCAGTTTGAACTTCCTCCCAAACACCCAGAGTTGATAGAAGGAAAGAACAAGAATGTGTGTGTGTGTGTGTGTGTGTGTGTGTGTGTGTGTGTATACCAGTGAAGTTTTCCCAGTACACACACACACACACACACACACACACACACAAAATGGAAAACAAAGGTCAACAGAAACGTAGAGAAACTTGTTTGGAAATATGTCTCTCTTCGCATGAAAATGAAACCATCTGTAGCATTTCAACACAGCAAGAGGGGGAGGGTGGCAAACAGGGTGGACGCAGGTGGGAGGGTTGGCCAAGTAGAAGCGGGGCTGAGAGGCTGTATAGCCATTGTCTGCAGTGTGACCTCCTCACCTACAGGTATTACCTGGCAGCACCAGCAAGGAGGAGGAAAAGCACCCAATGAAACCACCACAAAAGCCACTTTTGTTGGTCTTCTCAGTCCCTGTTCTCTCTTCCGTCTTGGATCCTATCGTTATTCTTCTCTCCAAATCCACAAGTGTATCTTCTCCCATTAAGACTCATCCTGGGGCTGATGCCTTCGTGGTTATGTTAGGAGGTCCGAGAACCTCACAGGAGAGACCTCTGAGACCTAGGGCAGAGAGGAATCTGGACTATCAGAGAATGACATACAATAACTTAAGAGCGGCTCTAGCCATAGGACTAGCCCCCCAAAGCTCACTGTGTTTTGCCTTTCTACTTAGCATGTCCACATAGCTGTCTTAGACAATCGTGGAAAAGCCCTGAAACTTTGCAGACCATTCGGACTACAGATTGGAATATAGTTGCAAAGAAGTAGATTTACTGTGTCTGAATGCAAAACCAATCAACTCAGAATGACAATTTCATATGGTTAAGCCCATTACAACTTTGTTTGACTTCTTTCATCTCTTCTGAGTAAATAGGATGTCATTAATGTTACCAGCTGCATGGCTTTCTCTGAATACCGACAGAAGAGGGAGAAAAACCCCCACCCTCCACAGTTATTGGCTCTCCTCTTTTCCACTTAGAAGCTATTGTACTGCCAAGGCAAATGTGAAACAGGCTCCCACAATAACAGCAATTTCCCCAATGCCCTGTTAATTTTCAGTAAACCAAAATAAAATGTGTTATTATTTATTAAGAATATGCACTACATACGGTTTCCAGATGATAAGTATTTCAGTAAAGTACCACACTGAGAACAATTTGAGTTGCCTTGCAAACTGTAACCTTGGAGTAATGGGTATAGCCCAGGGTCAGAATTGTCACTTTTATTGGGTTAATTCAATGTTCATGGTTTACAGACTATGATATAGGACCAGTGAAAAGTTTTCCCAGTATCAGCTGCATTATCCATACAATTTTACGTAAAAGAGTAGCGTCCTGTATCATTATTTATTCATAATGACATTCACTAAACAACTGCATGGCACAAGATGAGACTGTAGTCTGGGGTATAGGATATGGAGCACAGATCCCAAACACTGGGTCTGAGACAACTCCTTCAATTATGTTAACTTTAGAAACACAAAGTCAAAAAATATCATTTCACGGTTGCGGGGCAGTGTGTCATTATTTCACAATTAGTATAAAAAACATGAAGGATCCCGGGTTTGGGAATGATATGGACTCCCTTAAGGGTTGTTTAATACATTAGAAACCTTCTCTATTCCGCTGGCCCCCGATTCTCCACCTGGAAAGCCCCGATCCAACCTCTGGTTTCTACACACTGTGAGAAGAGGATGACTACCTCCAGCCAGGACTCCGTTGGTCCCGGGGCACCCCCTGAATCCGGCCCATGCCAGACTCCTGAGACAGTCGCCTGTCTCGGCTTCTTCCTTCTCTGGGCTCCCAGGTTCTCACAGCTGGGTCTGTGAGTTACTGACCTCATACTGCCCGGGCTGAGCTCTCCCTGCTGGCGTTGCCGCTGGATGTTTGCTCAGGCCAGGCCCAGGTCTGGCGCCCTGTGAAGAGTCTGGGCTATGTCACCACCTCCCGTCCTGAGGTCAAACCTTCCTTGTTCTCACGGCTTCAGGTCATTAATTAGAATTCCATTTTGGTCCTGGCTATTTGCCTTGAGGAAAAGGAACTTACAGTGCTTTTTAAAAATTATACATATTCATTTAGGAAAATCATAAAATCCTCTCGAAAATTACACCAGCTTCCACTGCTTGGTGATCATCAGCATTAACATTTGAGGTTTATTCAAGACTTTTTTCTCTGCACACACATATGAAAACGTACTTGTCTTACAAAGATGAGATTTTTATATACGTGTGTGTTTTTTCTTTTCTTGCATAAACAGTTCAATATGAAGACTGTACTCCACAACATTATTTTTAGTGGCTGCTTAGTATTCTGATTTACTTTAAATAAATTTTGAAAATCCAAAATGCAAGAAGAATGCATTGTTCCACATCCTTTGCTTTTATTACCTCATCTGGTTTTTTTATTCCATTTCCGTTGTCTGAATGAAGCCTTATGGTGGGTCTCTGTGAGCCCAAAGGCAGATCACTGTCTTTGCAAGGAATAGAAGAATCACTTCTGGCGCTTGTTTGAAGTTTACTTTTCCCGGGTCCTAACCACAGGCTTTTCACTCAGTGATTTGGAGTGGGGTTCTGGAGTTTTAAAAGCACCTGAAATGATTTTGCTTTAGTGTTCTTCACATCACACTGTAAGAAACACTGCCAGAGAAGCGCCACACTCCGTGGTCCCCCTCGGCCACCGCACTTGGTACCCCTGTGCCCAGAGCTCCACTCCCCACGGGTGCCTGGAGAGCTCCTTCTCATCTCTACGGCTTGGTTCTCAATTCACCATCCCTAGCGAGCTCTTCCTGGGCTGATCAGGCGGTTATATTCTCGCTTCTGTGTGTGTGCTTGATATCTACTACATACCTCTATTTTTTACCTGCCATGTTTCTCACTAGACTGCAAGCTTCCTGAAGGTCATGGCCATGTCTCTCCTGGGTATGTGCCCAAGGCACGCTTGCGTCTCCACAGTGCAGCTGTCCACGGATGTTTGTTGCATGAAAGGAGAAAAGGAAGGAAGAAGGAAAGAAGTGAGGGAGAGAAAGAGGGAGAAAGGGATGGAGGGATGAAGGAAGGAAGGAGAGGATGGAGGGAGGGAGGGAGGAAGGATGGACAGAAGAAGGGAAGGAGAACCACTTTATTGTGAGGAATCAGGGAAAGCTTCCTGTAGGGGATTCTATTTGAGCTAAGCCTTTAAAATAGGTGCCCTTTGCTGAGCGGTAGCTTCTTTACATGGCAGTGATTCTCTGAAACCTCCCAATAGCTCCTATCATTATAGTTGTGCATTTTACAATATCCAGAGTTACTCCCGAGTCCATGGAGATCAAGTATCTTGTTTAAGGCCACAGTGCTTTCAAAGCAAAGGATTTGAACCAACATGATATACTGGACCAGAGGGAATGGAAGTTAGGAGAAAAGATCCTCTCAGGTGCGTGGGGCATGAGGAAAGACATGGAGTAAGGATGGCCTGTGTCCTGGGGTAAATGATACCACAGATAGCTCAGTTTGCCTTGAATGTTGCAGAGACAGATACACAGAAGGTAGGATTTGGGGCTGGCCAGGGAGTTCAGAACTGAAGTACTGAGTTTATTTCACCAGGCTTTGGGGAGTCGTGACATTATTTTCAATAAGGAAGTGTGTGCTCAAAGCTTGAGACAGTGTGCTCATTAGATTGGAAGGGAAATACACAGAGAGGGTGTGGGGAGGTCACTTAGGAGCTTCCTGCAAAGGTCCAAGTGGGAAGTATGAGCTCCTGATGTAGGGCAGGGACACTGGGAATGACTGAGACATTTTAGACCTAGAACACAAAGACTTTGCTTTGGGATTTTCTCTCTCTCAATCTCTCTCATAATAGATAAATAAACATTTAAAAAAGAAGTGAGGTGCAGAACTGCTGTGAGTGCTCTGTGTGGCAAAGGGCAGTGTGAGAAACTACATGTCAGAGGAATTCAGACAGACTGGACAAGTGCCAGGAGAAAGATATAAAAGAGCCAGTGACATTGTACAAAATGCCAGCAGGTAGACAGGGGAGAGTGCAGGAACCAGTGTCATGCAGGAAAGTAGGGCGAAGGAAAAGGTGAAAGACATATAGAGGGAATTTAATGACACCTTGCTCCTGGCTGTGACCACGGAAGGAATGAAAACAGGTATCTCACAGATAGGAGTCTCAGAGATTTCTTTTTGCATTGTTAGAAGTTTTTGCCTTTTAATAAGGCCAGAGACTCTTGTGGACCCTGACTTCTCTATCCAAGGAATGATTTTCCAAAGGTAGAATCTCAGGTTATCTAACAAGCTAGTCGGGAATTTTGTTTAGGGTCCAGGGATCTTATGAGCACACATACAATAGTTACCATGTGATAAATGAGTTAATTCATTTAATTCTGACAAATTAACCCTATGGGATCATATTATCCATTTAAAGTTGAGGAAAAAGAGGCACAGAGAGGTTAAATAATTTGCCTAAGGTCACACAGCTGGTAGATGCACACTCAGAATTTAATCTAAACTGCCCGTCTCGATGCCCGCATGCTTCACTCTGATGCTGCTGTTCTATTCATCTGGATAACATAGCTTTCCTACTCATCTAGAGTGAGCACAAACCCAGTGTTACTATCCTCAGAACAGGTTCTCTCTTGTCTTTGATTAGCTTTTTATTTGGCCGAGGTGCAGATAGGTGGGACATTGGTGGAGAGAGGCCCGAGATGTCCACTCCCGAGCCCGGCATCTCTTGTGTCATTGCTGTGCTATTCCCTTGAAGTCGGCTACAATCTAGGAGGTGCTGGATGGGATAGATATGTTCTCATTTTCTTTGCTCTGGTGCAAAAGGCACGGGAAGTGGGCAGGCAAGTCCTCTATGATCCTTCTGGGCTATCATTGGGAGTCCCTGCATCTCCATACCTACTCCTTCCCTCCTTCTTATCTACCAATGTAGTGAGAGGGAGTAGGACAGTGAGAATCCAACTGAATAACCAAATGTATGGATTTAATTCTAGTCTCAATCCCATATACGAATCCTGCGTGTATGTGTGTTTGTGCTCACAACATGTGTTAGCTTTACCTCTGAGTCGTAGGAAAATACAGAAAGAATGGATTCACACTTCATCCAAATAGTTTTCATTTGATGTAGAGCTCTGAGGAGTGATGCTCGTTTTACATGAACATTGATGATCTCTTATTTGCATATGGAAGATATATATTTAAAGAACCATTGTACTCTTGAACTGTGCCTCAGTTAAAGGAAAGAAACTGCAGCTTCAATGAATAATTGAAATGTACGTATCAATGTACA
The DNA here is from genome assembly GCF_006229205.1 of Suricata suricatta. NCBI lineage: Eukaryota > Metazoa > Chordata > Mammalia > Carnivora > Herpestidae > Suricata > Suricata suricatta. The sequence continues at coordinate 73,988,615 of NC_043707.1, forward strand.
ACTTGAGGCCAGCTTACACTTTTCTGACATCCTCTACTTCAAGCAAACAGCCCTCTGACACACGACTAAAACATTACACTGTGGCGGAATGTACGGACACCCCCTACAGGTAGCTGATGGGTCACGTGGTCCGTAGATAAAAGGAACAGGAAACCTCCCGTAGCAGTTGGAGGAGGTGGTGGGGACGCTTTCATCTCTCCCTTGTCGCAGGTCTACTTTGTTGGAGCTGAGCATGCTCTCACCTGCCTGCCCCCAGAACACAATCGCATTCCGGAGGCTCCACTTTAATGCTGCCAGGTGGCTTCTCTCTTCTTTGGCATGTACTTGGTGCTCTTCTTGAAATTAAACGGTGACCTCTCACTTATCTTCAGGTCTAACTCTGGGCTAGCTGTGATCCTGCCCCAAAGCTTGTCTCCTGATTCATGTAGCCAACAATCGAAGCTCATCAATAGTGAGAAGGAGGCCTTTGCTCTTCTGTAGTTGTCATCAAAGCCAAAGGAACTCACTTTCCTCGGGGCAACATCTGGCTAGAATTTATATGGCGGGCATGGAAATATTATTTTCTACATATTATGATTTCTTTGCTTTGGCATAGCTGAAAATGGCATGCTGCCACCATCAGAAACTAACCATGTCATTTTCCTCATGTCAACAAGCTTCTTGCCAATAATGATTTCCTGTCATTCCTTCCCTATTGATGAAGGGGCCGCTGCTCCCTTGGCAGTGTACTTCAGGGAACAAAACAAAATTAAAACTAGCTGGGCAGCTCTTGAGGTAGGGAGCTCTTGTGCTGGAGGAAATGCTGTCTTTAGGGTTCATCGCTATTCTGACATCTATGGTATGTACTCATGCCTCCTGCACCTCTTTCCATGATCACCCATGACCACTTTGCTCACCAACCACTACTGAAATGCAGTTTTAGCTCAGTTGCTATTCTCATTGCCCTTCTTCTCTTTTCCTTCCTGTTATTGGCTCTCTCCTTCCCAATGCTCTTTCCTCTTTGCTTTTGATCCCTTTGATTTTCCTTTGTAGTTTGTCCTTGTTTCTTTCCTACTTCTTATTCTTTAGCCTCCTATCATTCACTATGTAGACCTTCAAGTCTCCTGTCCTTGGGACTTCTCTTCTCTACATACACTGAAAGGCGATCCATACTCATGGCTTTAAATATCAACTTAGTGATACTTAAACCCTTAACAGTGGCTGGGAAAAACATTAGTTACACAAGCACATGGCTTAAAGAATAAAGTATTTCTACAAGTCTTGATAAGTTTCCTAAAGGAAATCCTCTGTACTCGGCCATTTTCTTCTTGTGGCATCCATATTCAATTCTTTCAGCACATTTTTTGGTATTTATCTCTAAATCTTTAAAAATTATACTTATTTGGCTATTTCTTTCTTTCCGTTTCTAAGGTCTTAACTATTATCTTACAAGAATGATTCTGATTATTTAGCTTCCTTTCACAGGTGCCACATGTTATGATATCTTATGATTTTTTTTGAGAGGTAGCATGTAGTCATTGTTAGGAGAGCAGCTTCTAGAGCCCAGTTGCCTGGATTCAAATTCGAGAAATGGTACTGTCAGGGTGAGCTCAGGGTGTTCCTTAATATCTCCATGTCTCAATTTCTTCAAATGTAGAATGAAGGAATCATAGTACTTACAACATCATATTTTTGTGATGATTAATAGTGAATTAGTTAATAAATAAAAACTTAATAAATATAAAGAGCTGACACAATTCATGTCATAGAATAAGCACTAAAGTGTTAGAATTTTTTGTTTTTATTATTATCTTTCTCTGTGCAACTTTTTATTTTTCTTGGGATTAATAACAATGGTAATAACAACCATAATAATTTCTATTCTTATTTGCATAGTTTATCCCTAATATCTCCTTGGTAAATCTCTTCTCTGTTATATCCAAATGCATTTGGTGATATAGTATTTCCATTTTTATGCAGTCTTTCCTGGAGTCTTTGTGTCTGCACTTGTCCATGCTAGACAATATTTGAGCTGCTGCAGAGTTGTTATCTCTCTCTTGTTGTTCACCATCACCTTGAGGAGTCCATTTATTTCTCTCATGTTTGGTCACCTGTTTCCTAGATCATCTTTTTCCCCCTCTGTCTTGGTTTTTCTCCTAATCTAGTAGAATGTATCTTCCTGAGAAAAAAACAAAAGTTTTGTTTTGTTTTAGATTTTGCATGTCTGAAAATGTCTCTATTCTAACTTCACACTAAATGGCTAGCTAGAGAGTTCTAGGTTGAAATCATGTCCTCGCAGAATTTGGAAGGCATTACTCCACTATCTTTAGCTTCCAGGTGGCTGTCAAAAAGTTCTATGCTGTTGTAATTTTGATTCTTTGTATGTATTTTCTCTGGAGACTTTTAGAACCTTCTTATCCTCCAGTGTTCTGGAATTTCATGATGTACTTTCATGTAGATCTGCATCCATCTATTATGCTGAATACTTGATGGACCTTCTGTTTGCGGAAATCATTTGAATTATTTCTCTAATGATTTCTTCTCCATTTTCTCATTGTTGATGTTGTTTGTTTTGTTTCAAATAGAATTCATATTATTTGGATGTGGAATGGTCCTCTCAGTTTTATACCTTTAATTTCCTACTATTCATCTTTTTGTCTTTTTGCTCAACACTCTGTATGAATTAGTCAAATTTTATTCCAATCTATTTTTAAATATCTTCTAGGGGGGCCTGGGTGGCTCAGTTGGTTAAAGATCTGACTTTGGCTCTCAGGTCATGATCTCATAGTTCATGAATTAATCCCTGCATTAGTCTGTCAGCATAGAGCCCATTTTGGATCTTCTGTCCCCTTCACTCTGTGCCACTCATGCTCTCTCTCTCAAAAATAAATAGACATTACAAAAACTGTAAATTTCTCCTATTTTATTTTTAATTTACAAGATGTTTTTTGTCTTTGAATATTTTTCCCCATGAAAGTGCTTTGTTTTTATTTCATTGATGTGATGTCTTTTTCAGGAAGGGTTAATTAAAAAAGTTTTTCTAACACAATATTGTCTGTTCTGCTCAAGTTGTTTAAATTTTCATTTGGTTTCATCCATCTTTTCTTTTGGAGGCTTTCCTCAAAGGTCTGGTGACCCTCGGATGTTGGCTTTCATTGGGAGGGAGCAACTGAGAATCTCATAGGAAAGTCTGAGTCTTGGGTGGGACTTTTCCAGGGTATGACTCAATTTGGACCATTAAATTATACAAGTCCTAAGGTGAATATCTGTAGGTCTTTATCTTGAGTGGACCAAATTTCCAAGAGAAGGATCTGATTTTCTACTTATGAAACATAACCCCTCTTTCCAGATGAAAGGACTCTGTTTGAACACTTCCATTTAATTTTAGTGCAGCACTTGGTTTTAGCTCTGTACCCAGCCCTCAACTGTGCTTGATATCTACTGGCCCAAAGAATTTCCATTTTATGTACTCAGAGAATGTCCAGTCTTCTGTTGGGTGGGGGAAGGACGGCTACCCCCTTAGTAGGGAAGGAGTTCTGAAAATCTGTTTCTTACCAGGGCTTAATTTTGGCTCCACCTCCTATATTCACAGGAATCTGATACCAACAACTCCTGAGTCTTTTGAGACTTCTATGACATGGAGTAGGCTGTTTCTCCGTTTTAGTTTTCTTAGGCCTGTCAATTGCTACTCACCTATCTGCTTTGTGCCTTATAATGTTTTGTTGCCTTTTCTTTAATTTGGATTTATATCTTTAAATAAATACTATTACCATGATATTAATGAGACTTGAGGATGTAGAGGGTAATGTGTAAGGAAATATGAATGAAGACAGATTTTCAACAAATGAACACATATATCACTACAAATTATAAGAAGAACTGTAAAGAAATGTAATGATTTGAGAGAATAGGTAAGTGGGACCTAATTTGGATTGGTGCTTCATGGCATGGCTCTCTGAGAAAGTAATACTTTAGCCAAGCCCTGAAGACAAATGGGAGTTAGTCAGACAAAGAGTATAGGGGAAAGCTGGGGTGTCTGGGAGGCTCAGTTGGTTGAGCCCAACCTCAGCTCAGGTCATAATCTTGCGGTCCATGAGTTCAAGCACCACCTTGGGTGCTGTGCTGACAGTTCAGAGACTGGAGCTTGCTTCAGATTCTGTGTCTTCCTCTCTCTGCGCCAACCTCCCGCCCGCCCCTCCCCCCCAACTTGTGCTCTGTCTCTCTCTCAAAAATAAAATGATCATAAAAAATTAAAGAAAAAAGAATATAGGGAAAAGCATTCCTTGCAAAGGAGCAGCCTTGAGATGATAGAATAGTCAGGACCTGGGCTACAAGTGATAGAAGCCTGAGTTTAAGCTAAAAAAAATGAGGCTGTGGAATTAATTAGTACATATAACTGGGAAGTCTAAGATGTGGAGATAGTGAGGCTTGGCTGGATCCAGGGATGTATGTGAGGTCTCGGGTCCCTGTATCTCTCTCTAGTCTGCTTGTCTCTGTTGACCTCATTCTCAGAGAGACTTCCTCCATGTGGTAGCAAGTTGGTTACTAGCAATCACAAGGTTACATCATCCTTATGCCTCCTGACTCACAGAAAACAAGAAAGGTTTTTCATATATCTTTTTTTCCTAACTAGTATCCATATATGATGTCTCATGTTTCTTGGAATAATCACAATCATAGAGTTCTGTGTTTGACCAGACATGGGCCCAATTCTACAGGCAGAAAATAACTTGATTCATGCAAAATACTAGGATATTTGCTATCAAAAGAACTGTAAGAGATAAAATTATAGAGGTTTAAAGCATGGTCTTTGAGTGATGTTAAGCCTTTGGCGTTTATACTAACTGAAATGAGAAGGGATTGCATGAGTGTAATCAAGGAGCAGCATAAACACTATTGCTGTTAATTCAACCCACACAAAATCATGTTCCCTTTCCCATCCCCTTACCTGTCTCAGGAGCAGTACCATTTCCTACTGCCTTTGCTTTACATTTTAGAGCCATCGTCAAAACCTCTCAAGTTTATCGCATGTAAAATTAGTCACTAAGCCCCAGAGGCTTCCTGTTCCTGAAGTCTCTTGGATTTATCCTAGCTCCTGCTTCATGTACATTGTCATACTGTTTCAGCCTCTTATCAACTTGGACTTGGTTTTTGTGATAGTCTCCTAACTGGCTTCTCTTCTATTTTGTCCCTGCTTCTAAGTCATCACATATGGCACTGTCAGATTGTTCTTTTGAAAATACCACTATCTTCACGTCACTCCTCTACCCAGGAGCCTATGATGCTTCCTTGTCATTTAATGAATCAAGCCCAAATGCTTCAGCTCAGCATCCAGAGCCTTCCATCATTTGGCCCTGCTGTGCCTACCTAGCCTTATCTTCCTGTTTTCCTTCCACCACGATAGGACTACTTAGGGCCCTGACTTCCCAGCTCCTCACCTCAAGAGGTGGGGGAGAGATAGACAGTTATCAACCACTTTTCAGCCAGAATAGGACAGAGGTGGGAGAGGGGGAGGAGGAAGGAGAATGTGAGCAATTCTAATGAGTCACAGCTGCATTAGATAAAGAAGGGATGTGGATGTAAGTGTGACTACCCTGAACTTGGTGGTGTGGCTAAGCTAGCATCTGAGGAGCATGGGCAGATGACAGTGCCAAGCAGAAATCTCAAAGTGTGTGTTTTCAAGGTGAGTCTTTGGCCGGATGGGCAATGTTTGCTCAGGCAAGTCTTTCCAGATTGTAATAGCCACTCCCTCTGACAAAATGTGTGGGCCTAGCTCACAGGTTTCTGGGAAATTGCCCAGAGTTTTCAGGGTCAATTGGTGCTGGAGAGCAATGATGGATTATCCAGAGAGGTGTGAATAGTGTCAGGAAACATGACCAACCCTGGTGGGAACTCATTACTTATTTTTGCTTAAGTAGCTTTTTCGTGGAGGTTTGGCGTAGTGTTTGGAATTTGCAGAAGGAAAGTGCTATTACAATGGGAAAGGGGTATGCCAACTTAAAAAAATATCTGGAGGGAATAAGGGTAAAACTTTGTATCTGAACCCTAAGAAGAAACAATAGACAAAAAAGTTTAAGAAGTCAGCACAGAATAAATATTGATTTGGTTAATTGCTTACTAAAGTTATTAATTACTAGGTGACATGGATAGACATAATCGGTTCAAATTTTATAATAATTTCTGTAAGACTTGAACTGAAAAGAGTTTACTCTAGATGTTAAGGATTGGTAGAATTTTATTCAATCAAGAGGGCATTTAAAGAGAACATGATACAAGGACATACTAATTCTGTGGTATGGAGAATAATGGTCCCCAAATATGTCCACACTCTAAGTGCTGTAACCTATGGATATGTTGGCTTGCACAGCAAAAAGAGCCTTAGAGATGTTATTGAAGCTACAGACCTTGAGATGGGAAGAGGAGCCTGTATTATCCAGGTGGGCTCAATCTGATCACCTGAGTCTTTAAGATCAGAGAACCACTTCCAGTTGGGGTTGGTCAGCGGGAGGTGTGACTATGGAAGAAGGGTTTTAGAAAGGCAACTTGCTGGCTGTGAAGATGCGGTGGGGGATGGGGGGCGCTCATGAGCCAAGGAGTGTGGGAGGCCTCTACAGCCTGAAGGAGGCAAGGGAATAGATTATCCCCTGGAGCCTCCAGAAAGAAACACAGCCTTGCCAACCCTCTGTTTCAGCCCAGTGAGATCTGTGTTGAACTTCCGACCTGCAAAACTATAAGAGAATACATTTATGTTGTTTGAAACCACGAAGTTTATGGTGATTTTGATGGCGGCCGCGAAAACTGCTATTTAGGCAAATTATTTAGTAAATGTGTTATGAATGAATGAGATTAGTCTAAGGAATTTGTAAGAAAATCATGTAAACATGCTTTTTGTTTTTTGTTTGGGTTGGTACTTAAATGTGCTTTTTTATTAGTGATTCATTTTTTAAAAGTTTATTTACTTATTGTGAGAGAGAGAGAGAGAGAAAGAAAGAATCGCAAGTAGGTTGTCAGCATGGAGCCCGATGTGCAGCTCACACGAACTGAACTGTGAGATCACAACCGGAGCTGAAATCAAGAGTCAGACACTTAACTGACTGAGCCACCTAGTCACCTCTAGTGATTCATTTTTAAACTTACTTGTTGAGCACTTACTCTGTACTTTCTGTTGTGAACGAAATCCTCACAATAAACGACATTGTTAGTATTCGTTGATGATGTAATCTTTCCAAAGTCACACAGTAAGTGGAGAAGTTGAGTTTTAAATCTGGGAAGCTGTAGAACTTACTGCTGTTTACTTACCATGATGGTAGTTCCCACACTTAGCTACATATTAAAATCACCTTGGAGAAGTTTTACAAATCCCAATGTCCAGATCATGTCAATTAAACATGAACGTTCACGTTTGGAGCCAGGCAGCAGTATTTTTTATAGATCTCCTGTGATTCCAATATGCAGTGAGTTTTGGGAGTCACTGCATTTGGTATGCTGTCTCTCAAACTAATATAACCTGCTTATTCCAACTCATGGAAAAAAATTAAATCTCTTTAAAACTACAATCTAGACTACATTGGACCCTAAATTGGTGGTTTTATCATTGTGAGTACAATAACTGTCATTGGCTGGATAAAAAGGCAGTTGTTAGTTAATCCAAAAGACTACAGTAGAATTGATTTTGCATGTAGACACAATTTGGATTGTCAGTCAAAATAATGGAAGGCCAGGAGTGGGAAAACCTTTTCCAAAATCAGACAAGGAGGAGAGAGAAACAAAGATCTTTATCTTGTATCTAGAGCCAGAGAGAATGAAGAGCTGCCAGATGAGATCGGCAGTCAAACTGCCTGTCTGGACATTTGTCACCACGTTTGTTAAAAGTCTGTGCCTTTATGTGTCTTCAGCATCAGTCAGAAGCAGCTCTGCTCTCCCATTAAGATTGGCACCGCGCCTGTGAGTTTACATGTCCTCTACTTTGCCATCGCTTGGCTTCCTTGTGCCACATCGGATAGCTTCTCTAGGGTCGCCAATCTCCATCAGCAGGGCAACATCCCCCCTCTGGTCAGGGAACAGACTGTCAGTCGAGAAACTGATGGAAGTTTGGCAGCAATCGTCTGGCTGTCATGATAGCAGATGACAGTTTCTCCCTCTAAATGGCATTTCCATAAGGTACAGCACCCAACTTCCCTTCGTCAGGACAAGCCCGCTCTGTTTCTTAATCTGCTGCATAACTTCTTAAACTTTCTCAGTTAGTTTTGCAAACAGAAATTAGTTCGACAGGTTTCAACTGGAAACAGGTGTTGACGGTGGTGTCCAAATCTTGATTCAGGTTCTCCTCTCCCCTTTGCCAGTCTTTCTATGGGAGTAATGAGCAGGCCTGTGTTGGACATAGCAGATGCACCTCTCCACATGGGCCAGAGCTTTTGCTTCAAATCTCACAGATGACAGCCATAAATTAAAGTGCATTTCTGTCTCACTGGTAGTAATTGCAGACCCCAGTACATCATCTTTTTGTATATGCTAAGCCATAAACTTGCTTCAGACAGATTACTTCAGGACTCCTAACTGAACACAAGGCAGTGTTTTTGGCCTAAGTATTCCCAACTGGCTACATGTTCTTTGTAATTTCACCAGAATGTTGCCAACACTCTACTCCAGTGTGGGAGTAGATGTGGAATGAAAAGAGCTAAATCAAAGAATGAAAGAAGCATCTTTACAAGTTTTGCATGATTAGCATTACTGGTTTTCTCTTCAATTTACTCATGTCAGTAAATATTACAAGTTATAATTTGACTTTATTTTTATTGATCCTTATTTACTTTCTAGATTATTTTAGTTGGTCAAGAAAGGAGTCTGGAGTTCAGAGAAATTACTCCCAATGAGATTATAGCCTAAATGGAATAGAGACCTTATTGTTTATTTGATGGATTTGTATAGTATGAATAGGAAGACATACTAGTCAAGAAATCATCTTGGGGCAATTACATAAGACTCTATTTTTTCATCACACAACACTGCCCTGAAGTAGTCTTTAAAAATCACTGAGACTTGAGATCTTTCATAAATCATAAATTCCTTGTAAAAAAATACTTAAACCAGGGAAAAGCAGTACAATTTTCTGAGACTTCCCTTCTACATTTTCCTTGTAGTTAATTTCAAATTTCTGTTTTCTCAAAACTGATTTATATTTTACACAGTTGTTAAGTGCTATTGTATTTTGAAGGAGTTATATGGTTCTTCTCTTCCTTGGAGAAAATTTTGACACAGTTTATAGACAACCACACACACACACACACACACACACACACACACACACACACAAATAAAATATCAGCCAATATCAGTAAATGACTAAAGCCCTGAGGAAACTATTGAAAATTAAACTTGGTTATAGTATAATGGTATCTACAATGTATTGGCTACTTATCCATGTTTATAAATAGGACACAAAGAGCTTAATTTTATCATAATTGAAGAGCAATTTTGAGAAAGTCATGTAATTTAATGGCTTAACTGTCTTTTATTGCCGTATGTAAATGGAGTAAATAACAGCAGTAAATGTTGAACACAATCTAATGCACTACAGTTTCTTTGGAACACAATTTAAATTTCAAATTATGTTTAATGCTTTTGTACATATCACAGGTCTCTTTTTTAAAGCTTATCACATGGAATTGATTTATTTGAGGAAACTGGCATTTGGGAAAAATAGAGAAGTAGAGTGGGTCATTTCAAAAATCTGACCAAATATGTTTTAAAAAGTGTGTCATTTATTTTTAAATAATCTTTTCCTTCCATTACTTTGAACCTTACCAGTATCTCCCTGTGCTATATGTTTAGATTTATGAATAAGACAACTTTTTTCAATTGCATTGTGTTACTTGGCCTCAAACATTTCCTTTTTCTTTTGTATAGTTCAGCCTAGAGGGGGATGTTGATGCATAAGACACAATGTTGTATAGGTTAGGCCACTTTTTCTCTTCAAAATAGTTCACTAACTGGTGCCCTCTGATTCTGTTCTTGACGCTGTCTTCAAGACCATATCTTTCTGTATGAAATAATGTTTGGCGAAAGAAGAGAGAAAACGCTGTTCTCTTTGTATCCCATCTGATTTCAAAATGTTCCAATTAAGGCACAGATGTGACGGTCAGAGAAAAGGGTTAAAAACTAAAAAGTTATTTTGGGAGGCAGAATTAAAAGACTCTGATGAGATTTTAAGATGGCAGTGTTAGAAAAAAGCCAGGCTGTCTAACCTGCATTTTTGTGGACTGCCATCATCAGTGGGGAAACTACCCTCATTCATGAAATTTATAAATCTTAGAAGGAGAGTCCTTAAAGCGTATTGTGCACACAACGATATAAGTTGAACTCATGAAATTTTATTTTTTAAAAAGTTTATTTCTGTGCTCATAGGAAGACTGCAAACAAAAATGAGAGAATGTGGAACAAGTGTGCTTTTAGGTTAAAAGGAGATCTACAAATCTATCATGATAAAATTATTAAAATTTTCCAGCACATTATTATTAGTGCTCTCCAGGAAAAGTCTTATATTTCCTCTTTTACTTTCTTGGGTGAAGCTTTTTCTTAATTTTCAACAACTTCCCCAACCCCCAGGTTGGCTGGTTAAATGAATAGGTCTCATTCATTTATCTAAATTCATCCTTATGGTGTGCCAGACTTTAAGGATTTAATGGTGGACCAAACAGTAATAGAACTCAAAGGCTTATAAGAAGAACATATAGTAAACAAACACATATATCATTATAATAAATTCCTAAAGGGAAACTGGAAGGCTTGAGTAAGAACAGACTTGCTCTCTTCTTCCCGGTTCCTGTCAAGATGAATGTGGCTCCTTGAGGCTGGCTTGGCGGCAGCAATCAGTAGCCAAATGGCTCCAATTTGCCATTTTTTCCAATATCTCCAGAATAAGCCTTCTGTTTCCTTACCAGCATCTTTCATTGGAGGACTGACTCCCAGCTGTTTGCCTTCTCTGCCAAGCCTCTGGGTTTTAATAATGCCAGTCTCTTCCTTTTGTTTCCCAGTCGTGGGTGTGCTAGTTGCTTCCTGTAATTTTCATCCCTGTGATGCTTTACTGCTCCCATTCGCCTGATTTTCAGTTTTCCAATACCCAATTAACAATCTTTGTATCAAATTCTCTTCGTTAAAATAGTTTGTATGAAATCTGACTGAAATCTGTCTCATACAGTTGTCAAATCTCTAACATTAACATATGTGTATCTTTTTCCCGCTAAAGACCTATGTTGGATATGTTGGTAACATATTCGCATATCCAGGATATCTGGAATGGTATTCAATTAAAAAAAAAGTCAAATGAATAAGCCAGACACTGTGGTGGGCTTTGGGAAATTAATACTGAGTTTATAAGTTAATGGAACGGATGGTAATATAAACAATTGGCTATGAAACAACTCAAGAACTGTAGGTACAAAGGTGTTTTTAAGGCCATGCCTGCCTCATGGTAAAGACAACTGAACAGATAGGGGAAAACACATTACTCCTAAACTAGCCTTACTTACAAACTTTGTCCATTAACCTAAGGTCTCTTCTGGCTTCAGGTGGGTGAAGTCCAAACACAAAGAATTAGGGGCCCCTGATGACCCAGTAGATTAAGCATCTGACTTTGGCTCAGGTGATTACCTCATAGTTGAGAGTTGGACCCCACATTGGGCTCTGTGCTGACAGCTCAGAGCCTGGAGTCTGCTTCGTATTCTGGGTATCTCTCTCTGCCCCTTCCCCACTTGTTCACTCACTCTCAAAAAGAAATAAACATTAAAAATGTTTTTTAAACTTGGTTAAAAAAACAAATATTAAATTCTAACCAAAAAACAGAAATAGTATTATAAACAGGAAATAAAACAGATAAGTGAACCTGACACATTTAAAGATAGTTAGGACAGCAACCTAAATGATTGTTGGACATTCATATCAACTTTGTCATGCTTTGGTGTTTGGACATTTTGGAATAGTTGACAACCCTTTTGATTACCCCAACATTGTTGGTCTGTGTCGATGGCCCATTTTTGCTGCGGCACTGGACTCCTTAGCATTAGTAACTGGGTACTCTATTTCAGAGATTTGAGTTCAATGCTAGTTCTTGGGCCCTTATAGTTAGTTCTTCCTTGGTCACAACTAATTGGACATGCTTTCTGATGATGCCATCTTCACAGGAATATCCAGGTATCACATTACGCTTAACATATAGTAAAATATCAGTTGGTAATAAGTGTTATTAAATAAAGCAGAATGAGAGTGTGCTATTTTAAATAGAATGCTTAGCAAAGGTCTGATTGATAAAGGGGCCAGGTGGACAGAGTCTTCAATTCGATGCAGAGCCAAGCCATGCCAAGATCAAGTGAAAGAATATTCCAGGCAGATGGAAGAGCAAATGCAAAGGCCTGAAGTAGACATAGTTTGGGCTTCTTTGAGAAAATGCAAGCTGAAGTGGAACTGAAGTGGAATGAATGAGGAATCAGTGACAGGAAATGATACTAAAAATGTAGGCAGAGATAGGTGACAGAGGACATTACAGGTTGTCATAGGAACTTTGGATGTTCTTGTCAGTGTGGCAAAAAGCCACTGGTGAGTTTCAAGCAGGGAAGTAATGTGATCCGACAGATTTTTAAAGGACAACACTGACTTCTGTGTGGAGGATGAACCGTTGGCACCTCAAGACCAGGTAGAATGTCATTGTCATGGCATTCCCTACAGGGACAATGACGGCTTGCAAGAAAACTATTGAGAAGTGGTTGGAACTGAGATACATTTGATGTTCCAGTCAGTTGGCTGACTTTGCTTACGGTTTATACGTAAGGCCCAAGAAAACTGGACAACTGATGAACAACGTGCCAATCACTGAGATGAAGAAATCTGTTGGGGGAGCAGAATACCTAGGTACATTGTGTAGGGGAACCATATGTTGTGCCTGAGATGCTTATTGCTATTCAAGTGAGAATGTCATCAGGTTGTTACATGTGCCAGTTGAATGCTCAGTGGGAGCTCGGGCTAGAGATGTAAATGTAGATAGCAGTAGGAGATTCTGCAGGCCATGTGACTAGACAAATCTGTCTAATCTCCATCTAGGAGATGGGTATAGAAGGAGAGGAAAGATGAAGACAGACTCCTGGGGCACTCTAACATTTAGAAGTCAGGAAGAGGAGACTTCAGCAATAGAGATGGAAAGGAGAGTTAAATGAGCAGTTCTTTTTTTAATGGTATATAATTATATGGATAATTTTATACAGATGAAAGTGATTTGGAAAAGAGGGAAAACTGATGATGCAGAAGAAATAAGTAAAAAATTTAAGAACAGAGTCCCTGAGTAGGCAGGTGGGAATAAAATGTAGTATAAATATGCAGGAGGGGGCAGCTGGGTGGCTTAGTTGGTTAAACGTATGACTCTTGGTTTTTGCTTAAGTCTGAACTCCCCATTCCTGAGTTCGAGCACCTGGTTAGCCCAGAGCCTGCTTGGGATCTTCTGTGTCCGCTCCCTCTGCATTTCCCCAACTCGCTCTTCATCTCTGTCCCACAAAAATAAATAAATAAACATTAAAAATAAATAATCTGTTTATAATGGACAACTAATCCATTTTAAAATGATGGTTAAAAGAATGTATGAGTACAGATGTAAGCGGGTCAATAAATTTCATGGTGGGAGAAGGACATAGGACTAAGATAACAAACACACCCAAGGCAGGCATGTGTTTCTATTTTTTGTTACCGGGGATGGTGGTTAAGGATCTACAGTTTCAAACAAGCATGGGGTGTAGGGGTGAAGTGCCACACACTGTCAGAAAAAGTGATATCACTTCCATGAAGAAAGATTTCCACAAATAATTTACTCGTACTTTGTTAGGAAGAGTTAAATATCCCGTGCCTTAGAGGAAGGATCATCCCATTGCAGACATGTTTGGTGAGTCAGTGTTAAACAGGCGCCAGAGCTGGCAGCAAAACCATGGTGGGGGCAGTGAGTGTCATCTGTTGTGGGTGCAGGAAATGCAGAAAACATAAAAGCAATAATAAAACTCAGTTTTTATTATACCCATGTGCTGGCAATTCTAGACATCAGTGACAAACACTTCTCTCAAAAAAAAATTCTTTGGGGTTAAGTTCTAGGCAATTATAATGGTGACTTTTAATAATGTGTATGTAAGCTTCAAATTAGCACGTGTTTATTGCTTGTCCTTTAATAAACATTGTTTTCTATGTGGAAGTTAATTTGGAAAGCTCTCAGTTACACAGTCTGTTATCCTACATATGGATCCAGCTGTGCTTGTTTGGAGAAGTGTGCTGAGGATTTGGAATGTTCAGGCATGATTTGTGTGGTTCGATTCCTATGGCACTACCTGTTCCTGCGTTTTAAACAGTGGATTTGAAGTAAGTGGCAATAAAGTACTTGTAAAAACAGGAATACAATGTGAATTGCTTCAATTCTATCCTCCTGTGTGACCATTTGGATTTTTAAATCTGTGTTTAAAATGTACAATGTGAACTGCAAAGTTTTTCTGCTGGGAGGCAAATTTTACTTCATAGATGAAATTTTTGCTGTGATTGAATTATAGCTTCAAAATCCAATTTAATTGTTTAAAATTGCTTTAAAACTAAATAAAAAATGCACTGTGATGTCAGTGGTACAATTTAGTACTTACTTAACTGTACTGTTTATGGATGTTTCCGTTTTATTAAAATCTACTCCTTAGTTACTGGACAATGACTTATATAATGTATCCATGATGTTTGATAAAAGAAAAACTTACTGTCCGCAATTCTTTTCTTACCATTATTATTATTTGTTTCATTTCTTGATGATTCCCGAAACTAATTTTGTCACAGAAAGGAGGGGGTCTTATAAAAATGACCTGCTCTCCATGTCATATATGCTAGATTTGCCATTAGGCGGAGCGATTCCATTAATAGAATGTTTTTGCCATTACAGGATCCAGCTCCCATGGAAGATTTAGGGTCAGGTTGCTCAAAGCACTTCAAATTTTTTGGTGGCGAGTGCAGAATACTTGTATTTGGAAAACTAGGTAGTAGAGTTTCATTGGCAGCAGAGTGGTTTTAGTTTGTTGTGGGACGTATTACAGTGACTTTCATGTCTTGCACACTGACTGACTGTCAAAGGCGAGGAGCTAAAAGAGAGAAACCATCTTCAGAATGATGCAGACCTGTGTTTGATTCTAAGCTCTATCTCTTTCAAGCTGTGTAGGCCTTAGTGACTTAATTTCCTTACGCCTCAGTTTCCTCTCCTATCAGTTTGTAAATAAAATATGAATATATCTCAGGATTGTGAAAATTGAATGCTCTGTTCAGTGGAAGCACTTAGCTGATGCTCCCCCATAGGGCATGCCCAATGCAATGTTCCCTCTTCTCCTACTTCTAAATACTCTGTTCAGTCATGACCTCATTCTTTGCATAAGTTTTCAGTAGCTGGACACTTTCCGTGTATTTTGTCCTGATTTTAAAGCACTAAGGAGGTTTGCAATACATTTGCTAATTTGTGGTATGTGACATCAGTTTTTTAATGTCTTTGTTAAAGTTTCCACAAATTATTTATTGACAGACTTAGAGATAAAATAAATGGGAAGCATTGACTTTTACTGTATCAAACATGTATATAGCTGTCAATTATAAATGGGATCTTTCAGCCTCAAGACTGGAGGTCTGGAGAAGGCATGGGGAGTGCAGGGGTGTGTGGTAAGTGGGGATTAAACAAAAGTCAATCCATTGTAACAATTTTACATCACTCTCTTCCCAGGGAAGATTTGTATTGGTGGCCTTGAAGCAGAGAGCTCTGTATCCCATTACCGGCCAATGAGTCATTCCGTCTCCCACAGATCCAAATAAAGTTTTACAGAATACCCTATGGCATGCCTTTCAAAATATATGAATGCCATAAAATATATCATTTATTTTACCATATGAACTGACTCTGTCTCTTTTTCACCATTTGGGATAGCAATTTCACCATGTGTTTTTGGCTCTTAGGTTATCATCAGATATATTGGAGTTCTCTGAGCTTTTCCATTCTTAGTCCCCATGGTATTTTCAGGAGTTTTATAACTTGGTTGTAAAAATTCACTCTAAACTGAAACTTGGCAAACAATATATTAATCTGGGAAGTTAATTTCTTTTATAAAGTCCAGAATCTGTTTAGTCCTTCTTTTGAGTTTTCAGAGACCTTGGAAAAACAAAGCGAGCAATTAAAGTTTTTTGTTTCCTAAAAAATATATAATTGCATTTTTTTCCAAAATCCCCTCAACCCTATTTTTACAGGTGAACAGCTTACATTTTGGACTGAGTTCTGATATATTTTGAATCAGATTTTTTTTGGCACAGTGAAATAGAGTAATTAAAAAAGGAAATAGGCTGAACTTATCCTTTACATCACTGGAAAAGTAAAATATATTTAGAGAAAGTACAGCCTTTCTGAATTTACAAAAAAGGAGGAAGATGTTAATATCATTGGATGTTTGGAACCTACAAATAAATCAGTAAGAAGTATCACTTAAAATACACAATGTGCCCTCAGTCTTGTAAGAATTACTAAGAAGTGCTAAAACTTCTGTTTGCGTTGATTTACAGGACTTTGGGAGTGATTTTGCCACCAGGAGGTGCCGGCAAGTGTGAGTTAGCCTTGCACATCCTCTTGGTGCCTCCTCCCTGTCACTGGGATAAAGTTCTAGGATGAACTGACCCAAAAAGCTGATGGACTACATGGGACTCACACTAACTACCTTCTTACCACAAAGACAGGCCCAAGGACAAAAGAAGATCAACAAAGACAAAGAATGAAACAAAGGCACATTTAAAATGAAACCTTACCAGCTTCAAATACTTCTAGATATATTTAACCGAGAGAATGCAAAAGAGAGTTCAACCATGGTCTCTGGAATTGGATAGGCTTGATGGCTGCTAGTTTTGTGGTGATGGGAAAATAATGTAATCTTTGCAAGTTTCACTTTGCTTATTCCTTAAAGTAGAAATATTAATGGTACATACTTCTTTGGGTTCTAGTAAGGTTTAAAATAGGAAAACATACATAGTGCAATCTGCAGAATGATTAGCAAGCAGTAGTTAATCAATATTAGTTTTTGTTATTGTTAATACTATTCAACTTTTGGTTAATTTTATGAAGTTGATTTCATTACTGTCATTACCATTTTACAGATGAGAAATATTTAGATTCAAAATGGGTTTTAA
Source organism: Suricata suricatta (assembly GCF_006229205.1). NCBI lineage: Eukaryota > Metazoa > Chordata > Mammalia > Carnivora > Herpestidae > Suricata > Suricata suricatta. The sequence goes on from NC_043707.1 coordinate 74,005,805, forward strand.
CTTGTGCAATATACCCGTTGGTAAGTATTCTCAGCGTGGTCTATCTAAGTTCCTTGACAATAAGCCTAGTAGATCTTCTCCTGATAACCAGAGTGCATATTTGATAAAGACTTTCTTACTCAAAGTCAGATAAGTAATTGTTTCATAGAAAACATAAACATTTTTTATATTGCAAAGTACTTAATTTTGTTTTTTTTTTTCTAATGCACAGGCATCAATGTGTTTACTTAGTAGAGTTTCAGGGTCCCTGAAGTTTTTTTTTATTAAAGTATATTAACCATGTACTAAAATTGTATGTAATGGATTTAATGTATCTGGTAAAGTCTGTTGTGTTAAAAGCACCTGGAGTTCCCAGTGGACCCGATGGTTTAGAGTGAAATAGTCATAACAATTTAATAGCTTATTGATTTCTGTATTCATGAATTCATTTGGTAATGTAGGTCTTGTTCCATCTACAGTAATCAGGAAGGCTGCAACATATAGCTGGTCCCATCTACATAATTAAGTAGGGTAATCTTTGAGGAAGAAGGAGAGTCAGGGAAGGTTTTTATTTCTGATATAAAGTTAATCTGGACTTATTTAAAACAAAGGAAGAATGAAGCTGGGTTCATCAGATTAGTGGTACATGCAGTGGGATGTAGTAGTGTGCCCAGACTCACCTTCAAGACTGATCATATGTTCTCGTAGAGTCCAGTACCTCTCCCTGGCAATGGAGGATTCCTCTCCCTGCAATGATTCTTAGATGAAAGAAAGTGCTTTTCCCAACATTTCCTCCCCCTCCTGGAAAGAATTTTGGGTCTTGAAGGCCTGGCCCTTTTGCCTCTAATTTGAGATAATTTTGATGTGCCACCCAGCTTTATAGCTCCTGCAGGATTGGCTGAAGCCTTTGGTGCAAAAGCAATATAGTTCAACTTGTCCCTCTGCTCAGCCCATCCTCCTCCCCTCACTTCCTTACAAGTGATATTCCACTCAGTGCTCCCCATAATCCTCCTACATGCAGATCTCCATCTGGGGGTCTGTTTCCTGGGAATCCCAGCCTAAAGTTGTAGCCATGTACAAAAGAGCTAAGAAGGCTCATCAGAAGTGCAGAGAAGAATGAGCATCTTTACAGTGATGGAGAAAGTGAGAGGAAGAGGAAAAGAAAAGGTAATGCAGATGGATGAATCTGTAGGAGCTATGGAGTGCCATTTAAGGGGAAAAAAAAAGACTAGATAAGATGGATTAGAAACGCGGAGTCTGTGTCACAACATTTTTTAATGTGATAGATCAGAGCTCAGAATGACACTGGGCTAAGTGTCCATATATTCAAAATACTCCTTGTGTGGCAGCTTGGTGAACACAAAATTGGAGGTCAGACAGCTATAGGCCTGGACCTTAAGAATGGTCACACAAGTGACTTTTACAGCCATACCCAGATAGGCAATGTGACCTCTGCATGAGGTATGGCAATTAGTGAAACTCTCCTTTGTAGCAGTTAGGGCCAGACTGCTCACACTGCAGTGATGAGCTAATATACCATGCATAGACATGGGGTCAATCCTTATACCACATAGGGCAGAGGTAAGTGGCAATTAAAAAGAAACCATGAAGAAATACCAGGGGAGGGGTCCTGGACTCAGACTAAATGAGGTAAAGGACCAAAAGAGGAGTCGAGGCATCATCTACAGGGTAGAGATCCAGGTACAGAAATTGAAGCATTATGAAGTCAATGTCTGGCAAATTCAGCAAGAATAACTGCTTTCTGACTCTGCATGAGCTGGACTAGGGTGATTTAAATTCAGTCTATATGCTGATATCTCCCAAATCTCTATGTTCAGCCCCAATCACTCTCTTTTTAATATCTAGACTCATGTCTACACTGGACATCTTCATGGGAGTGCTCTGTCAGAAATTCATGTTAAATATACAGAAAACACATTTTCTCATCCCAATTTTACCATCCCGTTCTCACCCTTGGTTAACTGCATTCTTACTTCCTGGTTACACCATTTGTTCCTGTCAACATTATAAAATAATTGAACATAGTCAGCCTCCTGGAAAAGGTCTGGATGAACAAACTTTGGATTCTAGTGTATGACTTAGAAGTAGAGGAAGGTATGGGAGTTCCCAGTTTGTCTCCAGTCCATTCCCAGCTTTCCTACTTTGGTTCCCAGTCTCAAGACAATGATCCACCATCATCACAGTCTCCACATGAGTACAGAGTGTATGTCGGTGTCCCCTAGAATCGGACTTGACCCTCAAATCCTCAGGGCTATCATAAGTGAGGTGTCTGTGTCTTCAGTCCTCTACTTTGATAAGTTCCATGAATTAGTTTTCCTTTGACATGTTTGATCACAAAAACTAAGGGGAAAGTGCTAGAGGAAAAATGTGTTGTACTTATTGAACCTCAGACTACTCAAAAATCATTTGATGATGTCTTTGAATAGCACAATGTTTAACACAGCAGAATTAAAGATAATGCAAGTTGTGGATCACTTGGCAATTGTTTCCTTAGATTTCATACTGGGCGAGAGTCACCATTTATCAGTGTTTCCCAACTGATTAAGTTGAAGGGCAGTGTTGATGGCAGGGAGACTCTTTAGCCTGTCACTCTGCCAGGAAAAACGTTGAACACAAGAAAAGTAAGAGTTCCCAGTGGGCTAAACTTGAGCAGTGGCTCAAGGTTATCTTTTATTTATTCATTTATTTGCTAAATACCTATTAACTTCTCTGTGTCTTTGGTGACTCTACCTATCTTGAATCTTTTCTCTTATACCTTCTCAAGTACTCACTGTTCTTGTTTCTTTTTCTCTACTGGCAACAAAACCTTTGCAAAGCTTTTTTTCACCCATGCTAAGTTTATAAGCAATTAAGATGTTACCTTTCTGTGGCAAGCTTGCAATTAATTTTGTAATCCAAAATCTTAAGATAAAAAATGAAGTATGTTATCAATCATTGTGAACTCAGGACACCTGGGTCTTCCCAATCTCCCTGAAATCACATTATGTAGCTGATCCATACAGTCGGCTGGCCTTAGTCCCTCATGTCCAAGGACACAGGCAAACCAGAAAAGGAGTACTATAGAATGAAATGTGTTGGATGAGACCAACAAATTCTCACTGAACAGGGGGTATGTAGATCAGAGTAGCATGATTTTTGGTGTTTGACAGGGCAGACTTTGAGGCTCAGGTGTGAAGTTAGTTGTGGAGACTCTGCCTGGTTCCCAGTCTCTCCCTTCCCCCTTTCTCTTTAAAATCCAACCATTCTGAATTTTCCCACTTCCCCAAACTCACAAATTCTTTCTGATCCAGGAGCTTTTGCATATGCTACTTTCTCTATTTGGATTATTCTTTCTCCTACTCAGAAATGGCTATTGAATGGGCCATGGGGAAGATGGATTTCAAATTTAAAATGCTCCACAAGACCTACATAACTCATTTTAACCTCAAATAGTATGACTGTATGTATTTGCATTTATCAATTCATATGCCATATGTGAATAGTTTTGATGGTGGCTGTTGTCTCCTTTTAACCCTTGGTTGCATGTGGACTTAATACACTCATTTGGATCCATGTGGGACATGCATCTAGTTAGTTCTACTTTAGTAAGTGGAGACAAGTTAGGTTTTTAGCAGTGTTTACAGTCTCTTCACTTAGTACAGACATAAACTGGAGATCTCAAAATGATGGAGTTTAGTTTTCCATACCATGGAATTAATATTAACCAAAGCTGATGAATAAAAAGGGTGACATCTCTAGAATAGTTAAAATCTTTAAAATGCTCTTCCCAAGGACTCTGTATCCCATATTGTATTTTTTCTGCAGGGAACATCATTGGTTTTTGACAATGCTGCTCTGTAATAATGTGCAGTACAACAATAAATTTCTTTAAGTGTGTGACTAAAAGCCGCCTGAAAGGCTTTGTAGTCATTCAACCCATCATTCTCCATAAACTTCCGCATTGCAATTCCATTTGTTTCTTGGTTATTTTGTACAGTTTCCCTTTAGTGAATGTCTGTCGACTTCTTTGCATCTGGATCCAATTAGAGACTACTCTTTATGTGAATCTAATTATCTGTCCCTACATGTGCTCAGCAGAGACACAATTATTAATAAGAGCTTGAACGTGGCTTTCCATGTTCAAATTGCTTTGTCCTTTTATTAGGCAATCCTCAATAACTTGAATTCCAGCCCTAATCCTGACTCTCGCTTTTAGACATTGAGAAAACTGGGGCACCAGCAAGTAGAGTAAATTTGTTCTTATAAGTGGGTCAGATAGGGTGCAGTCAAACAGGGCTGACTTGACTCTTCTGTGATATAATTTCAGGGGTACAAGGGAGGACCTTTGTTCAAAAATGTTCTCTGCCTTGAAAACATTTTTCTTTGCCTTGATGGTTTAATCGTTCTTGCTGCTCTACTACTCTCTCTCCCCACCCCCCACGCTCAATATCAAAGGGTGGTGGATTAAAGCTTATGTGTTGCTGTAGGTTTTTTGCCTTGGTTTCCTTGACTGACACGGTTCTATCTTCTCTTTTTATTTAAAATTTTTTTTTAAATGTTTATTTATTTGTTGAGAGACAGAGAGAGACAGCACTGAGTTGGGAAGAAGATAGGGAGACAGAAGCAGAAAGATAGGGAGACACAGAATCCAAAGTAGGCTCCAGACTCTGAGCTGTCAGCACAGAGCCTGACTCTGGGCTTTAACTCACAAGCCACAAGATCATGACCTGAGCTGAAGTCCGACGCTTAACTGACTAAGCCACCCAGATGCCCCAGTATCTTCTCTTTTTATTAACAAAACCTAAATTTCCTTTTTGAGAATTACTCCTTTTACCGTCCTGTGCATAGCAGGCATGCTGGTCCACACTCACCTCCAGAGGAGGCACACAGGACTTGATTTTGGCCATTTAACATTTCTTGTGTTTGCCACAGGGATTGGTTTAGTAATGAACTATTCTGGTGAGAAAAAGTCAAGAGTTGAGTCTTGGGGAACAGTTCCCTGAAGATAACATTGAACTTGAAAATATATATGCTAAGGTACTAAAGCCACTTTTCCCCCCCACCAGTACAAGATGAATGATATCATAGAATAAAGCCAACCCAAGGAAGCAAAGCTATAAGAAGAGAGAGAGAAATTAGGTCTTGGTCCTGTTATTTGAACTCCTGGATTGATCCAAACCTAATGTTCCAGGGTCTTTTTTTTCCTTAAATATGGGAATCAAAATATACCATTTATGTTTAAGAAGATTTAGTTTAGGTTGCTGTTGATTGCAATTGAAGGACTCTTAATTGATGCATTGATTATTCACATTCTAATTTTCATTTTTTAAAAGATTTAGATTTGATGCTGGAGAATTGAAGGAAAATGTAAGATAATAATGGATGAATGATCATTATTTAAAAAAAATGTTTAGTATTTATTTAAACTTGAGAAAGAGAAAGAGAGAGACAAAGCAGGAATCAGGGAGGGAGACACAGACAAAGACAAAAAAATTTTTTAGTATTTATTTAAACTTGAGAAAGAGAAAGAGAGAGACAAAGCAGGAGTGAGAGGGAGACACAGAATCCGAAGCAGGCTCCAAGCTCTGAGCTGTCAGCACAGAGCCTGATGTGGGGCTCAAACTCACAGACCCATGAGATCATGACCTGAGCTGAAGTCAGCTGCTTACCAACTGAGCCACCCAGGCACTCCTCTGAGGTTCAGATTTAAAGTCTAAGGCTTTTGATTTTGTGCTGGGACCAATTAGATTTAATCTCTACTCCTACCTTCTGACAAGTGCAACTATTTGGAAATGCAGAAGACACAAGAGAATAAACAACACAGTGTTGCACAGTATCTATTATAGGCTGAATCGTGCCTTCCCAAATTCATATGTTGAAGGCCTAACTCCCAGCACCTTAGAATGTGACATTTAAAGAGGTAGTTAAGTTGAGTCCATTAGGGTAGGCCCTAATAGAATTTGATTAGTGTTCTTATAAGAGAAGGAAATTTGGACATATGAAGAGACTCCAGGGATATGCAAACACAAAGAAAAGACCAGGTGAGGACAAAGCAAATTGGCAGCTATCTGCAAACCAAGAAGAAAAAACCTCAGAAGAAGCCAAACATGCTGATATCGTGATCTTGGACTTCCAGACTTCATGGCATTGTTTAAGCAGCCAGTCAATGTTATTTTGTTACGGCAGCCCTAGCAAACAAATACAGGATGCATCTCCTGTTTCTTGTTCCCTTCAGAAGTAGACTTTAAATTCAAGAGTAAGTGCACCTTTTTGTTGGGGTTTGCTAATTACATAAAAAGGTGCACCAATTATGTGAAAGAATGTGGAGTAATGTAGTAGAGTGGACATTCCCAAATATAAGACAAAATTCTGGAATGTATAGCATTTACAGTCATTTGGGTATATAAGCCATTTGCAGATGAACAATATCCAAAAATACGCATAAATCCAGAAATGGTAAATGAATAATATAAACAGGTATTCTAAAGATGCTCAAGAAAGGTGGGGGAGGATACCTTTGAACTGAAAAGGCTGGAAAATTTTTGTTAGAGTGGTGCCATTTGAGTCTGAATCAGAGAGGTTTTAGTTAAGAGCATTTAGTTAAGAGATTCTGGGTAAGGAAAATTTTCATTAAAATAAGAAAGTACAAAAGCTATCTGTTTGGGGGAGTAAGAATAAACCAGTGAGGCTAGAATAGAGGGTTTCTGTAGAGAGTAGCAGAAAAAATAAGCCTAGGAAAAGAGTGCAGAGGCAAAATATAGAGAATTTGTCAGATATATTAATTTGGATTTTTTTTAAAGGCAAAACAATGGGAAGCCATTGATGGTTTTTCAGCCAGAAAGTGCTGATAAAGGGTCTGTTTGTTGAAGACTTCTCTTGGCATCCCAAAGGAAGGTGTTAGAAGGAATTCAAGGTGAGAGACTGGGGGCAGGGAATAAGCAGTGTTGGCTATGGTCTACCTAGGAGATTGGTTGGGGTCGATGAAAGTTCCTCTTAACTCTCACCTAGAAATATGTGCCCAAGTGTAACTTTTAGTTCGATTTGCCTCAGGCAATGTGAACAGCATATTAACCCTTTCTAAACATATTCTAGATTCTCTTTTAAATGCTAAGTAAGTCCTTGTTCAGCTAACTTGTACGTGAAACTTGGCAAATCCTAATAATAATATACTTTCTTGAAATAAGATCTTTATATTCTTCTGTTACTAATTCCCCCTGGTGCCCTTGCATAGAATGCATGAAATCTCCTCATTATTGCTTAAATGCCCTTGCCGATATAAAACTATTTATTTCATTGTGGGAATTTTCCTTCAAACACCTGTTCTTCTTTTTTTTTTTAAATCTGCAAATTCTCTTTAGTTCAAGGTTATCCTCCCCCCCCTTTTTTTGCTAACAAGTATTCAGCCCACTGAATCAGTTTTCTCAGAGTCCACTGAGGAATATACTGATCTGCTTTCTCTTTCCAGATGTGGTTTAATTGTTTAACATAAAGACATATGCTGAGATTTAGGAAGAACTCCCTCCAGAACTCAGTAGTATCATTATGTGCCAATTTAAAACCATCGATGATCAACCAGAGATCTTTTCTGCCCTTCAATTAAAACATACTAGATGGGCAGGATATGGTAAACCAGATGCAATAATTAAGAGAATAGTTTAACTGTTCATATTGCACATTGCTGTTTGCTACAGCATGACCATTAAACAAAAAGTAAAGCCAAGAAGGGTTGTATGGCCTCATAAAAATTCCATTTGGCTTGGAAATACAGCACCATTTTACATTAATGTTAAACACTCCAAGAGATAATTACACAGTCATGAGTCAACTGTGTCAAATAATTAAATACAGGAAATGGATCAATGAAAAAAAAAAGTACCCCTCCTTGACTTCGACCCTTTCCAAACAAATTAAAGAAAAAAAATATTCACAATTCATGTAAAAGAATTCTCTTTGGAAGGGTGATCCTTTGGGAACTAGAGGTGGCAACAGGAAAAAGATATTAATTAGTATTACATTCCACACACGCAGAAAACCATTTCCTCTGGCAGCTCCAAGATTCTGCAACAAGATCAATTATCTAGGAAGAGTAATTATTTGGCAAACCCATTAAATGATATCAAAGGATTGCATAGCATTTATTAAGTTGTATGGTGAGATAAGTTATTACTTTCTATTTAGGTGATTATGGTAAGTTATTCCATGAAAATCTAATGGAAGGCTTTCTGATTACCCACGATATAACAGTATAATTCTCCAAGTAATTATTTCTGCTGAAGATAATCAGTTTGCCAAATATTCCATTTCTGAGTATTTGTCTTGAAAATATTCATTACTTCACATTGAAAATTTCCTTCCTTCCCTCTTTTTTCCCTCCATTTCTTTCTTTCTCTGCAGAATAAAGATATCTTTTTGCTATCTAGTTTGTTAATGACAAACTACTCTGGTTTGGAGTGGATGTATGGAAGTTTAAACACATTTGTGATATTTCTCTTATGAGGTACAGAGGTATCTATCTTCTCTTTGATAGCAGGTAGTTAAGCCCATTAAAATCTCGTTCCTTTGGGGTTTTTAAAGGTCCCTGAAATGAGAGTGGCTCAGAATTCCCTTGTCTCCAATTAAGCTGTTGAGGAAAAAGTAACCAGGGTTCTCCTAAGAACCTGATGTTCAGGGCAAGAACTAGCTGTTAACTTAATGAACCAATCAAAGGAATTTATAAAAAGGTGGCAAGCATGGGGGAACCAGAAAAGCAACTGGAAAGAGAATTAATCAGTTACTTGAAAATCAAAAAAGTGAATTAAATCAAATCTACTGAACTTCTAAGAAGTGATAATTTCATTTGAATTGAATCTGACCTTAGTTTTTGAGGATTTTACAATAAAGAATTATGTACTCAGCTCCTGTTGGCTTTCTACCAGGGAGTTAAATCCCAAACCTTAAGGGTTAGAAAAGTCCTTTTCACCCAAATTATGTGTGATTCATGCATTAATATTTGTACTGTCTGTAGACTTCCATTGTTGTCTTTTATAGAAGGAACACTTTAATCTAGATCAGCAACTCAACCATGTTAATGAGCCACTTGGAGGAGAGCCCAGAATTCGGCATGATGAAGAGACACGCCTATTAGGAACTTTCCAAGTTAGGGTAATAGGTAGTGTGATCCAGTGATGACTTATACATAACGTAGAGTCCCATTCTTATAATATAATTCCATAGAAGCCAACTGGACTATACTCAGAGAGGGTGGATTTTCCTAATCTGTTGTGATAGTTTCTGGGAAAGAATATAAATTTATAGCATGACACCGTAACTGCGGTCAGCTGCTATTAAGTATTATCATGAAAAGACCATCTTGTTGGAGAATAAAATGAAAAACAACCAGGGTTTCCTTCTATTCTTCAGTTCAGTTGATTACCCTTCATAGTAGGCATATGGTTGCCCAGTCATCCTTCCATAATAATTCCATTAGCCCATATGGCCAGAATGGGACTGGCATTCTCAGCCCCATGTCTCCGGGGGCGGGGGGGGGGGCACACAACCCAAGTCAGGTTAATCAGAATACTCCTGGGGGTTCTCCGGGCTCTTGGTAAGACATGCTTACTATTTTTCAGTGAGATTGAGCTGTAAGGATGCTGTGGACATCTTGCTGCTACATAAAGAGAACTTTTGGTGAAGTCTAGCAGAATGAAGCAAGCAAAGAGGAAAGAAATAAAAAACATGATCCTAATGACATTGAACTCTAGAATTATGCTTGAATCCAGCCCATCTTTTCAATCTTCTAGTTTTTTGAGGCAATTACTTTCCTTCTTTGGTTAGATTTTTGTCATATGCATCTTAAAGGATTCCAAAACAACTTTCAAACAAGGAACATTAATAATAGTGTTTGAAACAGGGTTATTTGTTTCTAGCTTTAAGGGATAAAAAATGGCTTTAGAATATTTCAAAGATTTCCAGTGACTACTATTAGATTCAGATTGTAGGTCATTCTAGAATATGTATCTCCCCAGAGATTTTGGTTACGTATACCTGGAGTAGGGCCAGCTCAGCTCTACTAATGAGCTCTCCAGATCTAGGCATGGTATTGATAATTGATAGACTAAGAAAGAATAATTGCATCATAGTATTATATTTACTGTAAAGAAGGGACAGTGTGACCAGTTAAAAGAACCTTTTCAAAAAATTTTTATTTATTAACTTTTTTTTGAGAGAGAGAGAGAGACAAAGACAGAGCATGAGGTGAGGAGGGCCAGAGAGAGGGAGACACAAGCCAAAGTAGGCTCCAGGGTCCAAACTCTCAGCACAGAGCCTGACGTAGGGCTCGAACTTGTGAACCACGAGATCATGACCTGAGTGGGTCATGTACAGAGTTTTAAATGAGTTTAGAATATCTTCTTAACTTCTATGGGATGCATTAATTTACCCCATTACATCCCTATTAAGATATCATTTAGCTTTTGCTTGAACATCTCTATCAATATTTATTATCTCCAAAGATCTCTCATTCCATTTTGGGAAAATTTTCTTAGTTGGAAAGCTTACCCTCATAGTGAACAGATTTTTATTGCTGCTTAACTTCAATCTATTATACTAACCTAAAGGTTTACAGAATAAGTCAACTCTCTCTTTCATATGATATGTGTTTAAAGTATTTGAGGACCTCTAGCAGGGCTTGACAGCTTTCTTCCTTTGGGGTATTTTGTTGTTGTTGTTGTTGTTAGTCTTCTCAACCATGACATGAATGCCGTAGCTTTCCCAAATGTTTCCATCCTGGTCGCTGTTTTCTGAATGTGCTTCAATTTATTAATTTTTCTTCTTAAGAAGTATGCTTAGGAACAAAAAGTACTCTTGAGATGGAATTCTAAAGCAGAGAAGGAAATTCCAACATCTTCCCTGGCTCTGGACATCAGACTTCAATTTATGCAATTTAAGGTAACTTATTAACTTGTTTTGGCAGCTCCATGACAGACTTAATTTGTTTTGAATTTGTACTTAACTGAGGCTAATTGCTGAAGCACTGTTGGATCCTTCATTCTGGTTGTCCCTTTAAGAAGATTGTCAGTGAGTCCCTAAATAGCACGGTACATTACTAGAACCCATCTGAAGTTTTACAAGTCATTGGTCACAAAAAAGAGTGACCATATAATTTATCACCCAAATTGTAGCTCTTGTGTATGTGTAAGAGTAATTATTGATAATTACTCTGGTGTAAGTAGGAATCGACCTAGCCAAGCTGGGATTATGGTTCCCCTAACTGTAGGGGACTTAGAACTAATACTTATGCATGCTTTAATCTAAAGGAAAATGAAATCAAACTTACCAGTTTGAAACTTTTGCTAACCACTACTAAAAACCTCAGCAGGATGACTTTATTTGCTTAGCCGTGGTTCATTATTTTTGTAGTACTGTTTTTAGAATTTTTTCAGTTATGCTCCTTTACTATGGGTGATTTTAAAGGATGCTTTCTTTGACCCAGGTTTCCAGGTTGGCTAACCTTCTTTCCTTCAGAGCAGTACATACTCTAAACCAGAATCTCCAGTTTCCAGCGAGCTTTCCCAGACATCCCTATTTCCTCCTTTTGGTGCCCCCCATCCAGTTATCTCATGGAGTGTTGTTTCCTCCCCTGTGAAACAGTCTGGCCAGTTGAGGTCACTTGGCAAACATTTAATTAGCAACCATCAGCTGAATGCTGGGTGTCTGGGCTCCACCCATGGTCTCCAAACTCAAGATCTGAAGAATTCCAAATCCTCCTAAAATCCCCTTTGAGTGTAACAAGGAAGAGCCCATAGGCTGAAAGCCAACTTGTCCTCATCTCAACTCAGTGCTCATCATCCACTTGGGAAAAGGCAGTTTTACAACAAAACAAACAAAAAGCACAATCCAACCCTTTCTTTAAGTAAACTTTGTAGAGTATCAGATTAAAACAAAATCTTTTGTGCCTTTTTTTTTTTTTTTTTTTGCATTTTACCCTTCCTCTCTGGGTGCTGCATATGGGCTGTTTCCTGCCTTGTAGTCAGAGCCAACTTCAGGCTTGTGTGAAATTTCAGAGGTTAAAAAGAGACATGCTTCTGGGTGGAGTTGAGGGTTAGGGAAGGGAAGTAGAGAGTTTGGAAGGCTTTGAAGTTAGATTCCTGTCTTCTCCCTTCTGCTTGGTGTTTGCAGGAGTGTCTTACTAATTGTAAATATCTTTTGAAAACTTGTTTATAAGAAGTAAGCTAGATTTGTAGGTTACTTTCAAATTAGAATTCATAAAAAAGTTACATAAAAATGTAATTTATTCCACACCGTGGAAGGGAATATCCTGTTTCTGCTTCTCTTCTTTGGCACTCTGAAGACATCAAGGAAAGCACATGATCTACATAATCTTCTCAAATCCTATTTCTGAAGCTATAGAGATACATACCACAAAAGACTAAAATTTGAACATTAATGCCTTTACTTTAAAAACCATAAACTTTCTATTAAAGAATCTTAGTAACAGGAAGATGAACTCAAATTATTTATGTGTTTAAGTGCACCAAATGCGTAAGAGCTCTTAAACTCATGTTTAAAGTACAAATGATGCAGCAAAACTTGAGCCAGAACTCGGTCCACTCTGCATGAAGCCAGACCCAAGAGATTTAATCTTATCTACATTTCTCCAAAAGTGAACACACTGGAACTAAATCTGGGTTTTCAGGAAGTCATTAAAAAAAAAAGGCAAAAATCACCACAATACATTCAGCATGGTAACACTGTCTCTCTGGCTCCAATCCCAGGTCATGTTTTCCTGAATTCCCAGTTGGCAGAAAGGCTCCTGCTGTATTTGTTACATCATCCATATATGTCTTCTTTGATACCAGCAATGCTAATTGCTCCCGCCCCCAATAGGGGTGCTGCCATTATTCCATCATGGTTTGCAAAGCGGTTCCTAAGAGATGTGTTTTATAGAAGAAACTAAATGATTTTTTCAGATTCTAAACACAGAATGTTTTTGATGGTCAAAAAATAGCAAAGAAATGTCCCATATCTCACCTGAGAAAGCTACTGTGTTGGTAGGTTACACCGAGTCTCAAGTTCAAAATATTAATGGGATGGGATCAGTACATAGTTAGTATGGGAACCTTGTATTCAACCCCTCCCCAGCCCTCTATACAAACACATAAGGAGAATAAGCATAGACTTGAAAACTGTTTGGCTGCCTTTGGACAGATTTCATGAAGCACTGGAAAGGATCTTAAGGAGTCCCCACCTCATGGATAATATTTAATATACTTTCTGAATTAGACCACTTGCGCCCTCTGAAAGATGACAGAGCGAAGTTTAAAAGACATTTTAGTTTCTGAAGTTTGGCAGTTTTCTCCAATTCTTTATTACTATTCTGTGATTGTAGAAGTATAGTCAGTTGGTATAGAAAAAAATGATCATTCCGGAATATAGAAAATTGAATAATTAACAGAAAGACACATTTTCAGCTCTTTTGCCTATTTTTTTTACTTTTAGGAAGTCCATCTGCTCATTTATTACTTTATTTCTAAATAAAAGAGCATGGGATTTAGAATACAGTGCAAGAATTTGCAAATAAAAAATAGGAAGAGCCATTTTATCTATTCAGAATTGTGATTATTAGCTAAGGGAGTGGATATGAAAGTATTTTGTAGACATTAAGCAATACATTGTTAACATCTATTGTTTCATTCATCAAACACTTATTTAAGATATATTATATTCCAGGCCTAGTATTCAATGCTGCCTATAAAAATATGAACCACACACAGTTTTGCCACGAAGAAACTTATATCCTATCGAGGGAGATGTGTTCCGTCATCATCATTATTGGTATTTACCCCATGCGCACTGGGAATCAGGCTCATTGCCCAGTCCAAAGAAACCATGAAGAAACCATGTCCCTAACCTCTTTGAATTTAGAAAGACAGTAAATAAGGAAATAAATAAATACACATTTTTAGATAGTGATAAAAATTATGAAGAAAATAATGCAGGATCAGGGATAAAGTCATAGGTGACTATTTTTGAAGGGAAGGACTCTTCAAAGAGATAATACATGAATACATGGGACATGAAATGGCCTCCAAGGGGAGGGGGAAACCAAAATGTTGTGCTGAAGTGGAAACTAAGCGAAGAAAGAAGGAGAGGTCAATTCTTAAATGGTACTGACAAGCTGATTAAAACTAGTCAGAATAGAGCCCTACCTGGATAAAATGGAGGTCATTGGTGGCCTGTAAGAGTGTGTTTGGGCAAATTTCTGGAAAAAACCCTGACTGGAGTAAGTTAAAGAACGATTGGTTGTAAGGAAGTAGAGCCACCAAATATAGACACAATTCTAGATAATGTGCTTAAAATGAGAGGTAGAGAAACTGTATAGTACCTACCAAGGGACATAGAATTAAAGTTTTTGAAGAGTCTATTTAAAAATTTTTTAAATGTTTATTTATTTTTGAGAGACACATATGGAGAGACAGTGCAAGCAGGGGAGGGTCAGAGAGAGAGGGAGACACAGAATCTGAAGCAGGCTCCGGGCGCTGAGCTGTCAACACAGAGCCTGATGCAGGGTGGAACTCACCAACTGTGAGATCATGACCTGACCTGAGGCCAGACACACAACTGACTGAGCCACCCATGTCCCTGTTCTTGAAGATTCTTGTCAGCAGTTCTTAAACTTTTCGGTTTTAGTGTCTTTAAATATAATTCATATAGTTACTGATATTTACTGTATTATAAATTAAAATGTAGAAATATTTAACATATTTATTAATTTATTAAAAACAACAATAAGCTATCATATTAACATAACACATTTTTAATAAAAAATAACTATATTTTCCAAAGCAAAATAAAGCCAAGCTTTTACATGATTTTATAAATCTGTTTAATGGGTGACATAATAGAAAAAAAGATAGGTTCTCAGATCTGTATCTGCATTTAATTTATCATAATATAGGTCTTCGGTTAACTATATGAAGAAAATCAGGCCTCATGCAGATATGCATTTTCATAGGCTTTTCTTGTCCTTGTTAGCATAGCAGGTAGCCTATCCTTAAAGACTGAGAGTGAGAAATGCAAATAATGTCTTTGTAGCTTTATAAAAATAATTTTGACTTCATGGACACGTGAAAGGGTCTTGGGACTCTCAGGGGTGGCTAGGCCACACTTAGAGAACCACAGAATGTGTTTTTATATCCAATGTGTTTTGTACAAAATACTGTTAGGGTAACAAAAAGTAAAAAACAAAACAAAACAACAGTGGCAGAGAGCATGTGAAAAGCTGAAAGTCCTGTTCTTCCAAAAGCACACTGACTACATTATTATATAGAGTTTCATAAGATATGCCAGTTATGAGATTTACTGCCTGGCGGTCTCCCAGGGGCTAACTAAAAATGCCATAACTTAAGTGGTGACTGTTTTCCCCCAACCCAGCTTTATTAGGGTGTAATTGATCAATATAGATTATATATATTTAAGATCTACAACTTGATGTTTAGATATACCTATACATTGTGAAATGATCACCACAATCAAACTATTCAACATATCCAACATCTGATATAGTTACCTTTGTGTATGTGTGTGTGTGTGTATGTGTGTATGTGTGTTAAAAATATTTAGAATCCATCCTCTTAGCAAATTTCAAGTATACAATAGAAGACTGTTAACTATAGTCACTATAGGTGGTGGCTATTCTTGATGACTAGTGCTTTCCTATGATTAGAAATAGATTTTAGAAATTGTTATTTGTCCTTTTCTCTCAGCTATGAATTATTTTGGGGTGATAGATGGATATGTGCTAAAATGCATTAATTTTAATGTGTTTCTTTATTTTTCATGTCATAAAATTAGAGATAGAAGAGACCTCATGAGTTGGGCAGTCCATCATTCTGGCATAATATCATGGTTCTTTCTAGAAAGGCTTTGTCTGACTCAGTTTTAAATGGAAAAGGCAATTACACTCCTATTAGTTCCCTTGGAAGACTGTTCCATTTACTGATAGATCTCCATTTTGAAATGTTGCCCAACATCCAGCCATGTTGGCTGAAATAATATTAATCCTAGAATGGATAAGCCCCATGTGGTACTCTCTCCTGGAGAACTTCACCCACATTACTCCTGTGGTAAATGTTCTAGCATGCAGCCAATCTAGTTTATAGACTGTGCAACCAACTGAGTATTGAGCATACACTGGATTGTAAACTCTCCTATTGAATCATCTGATAAGGAATTTATGATGTAGGTGTAAGATTTCTGCAAAGGCATTCCTTAGAAGGTCACCAGAAATTATCATATACAGAAAATGGGTGAAAGGGTGGTCTTATTTGGTCAGAAAACTTTTACACACCAAAAGGAATGAAGTGTTACTGTGTCATTCTACATATTAATCAGACAATAGCCACAAGTGATTTTTTAGAGTCACTCTAGAAAAATGACTGACATCTGAATAAGTGAATAAACACCTCAGGTATTCGTAGTAATGATGATGAGATAATTTCATAAACTTTTGAAAGATGAAAAATACAATTCTATTTCTATACTAGAAAGTCAATATGTAAATCTCTAGGGGCACGTTTTTAAAGAGAATACATTTTTTATGCCTTGGGGCTATTTATCTGGCTTATTTAAACATTATTTTCTGAAAGCATAAAATTTGAATTCCTGATTTCTTCATGCTTAGCTGATTGGGTGATGGTTTGGGAGACATTATGCTGTCTTCTTTATCTTGCATTTAAAAATTTATTTCCACCTACTCTTATAAATCTAGATTATTTTGTCTTCACTTTGAAAGCAATTTCAGCAAATCTCTTGATGTAGTCCAGTAAACATTCTCATGTAAAATGATCTTTAAGTTTTTCTTTAAGAGTCAGATTCCTCCTTACCCCCTGCCCTTAATGACCTAACTTTACGATTTGCTCAAGTTAAGAAGAGGAAAAAGCAACAAACCAGAAATGGAATTATGCTTATTCCATTATGCTAGTGCCTAGCACATGGACAGAATGTGGTTGTTTTTTTATTAATATAGAACATTTTCTCCACCCCCCTTCCTCCCTTCCAGCTGCATGGCTTCAGTTGAATTTTGTTATTGTTTTGTCTTTAAAAGAGACTGTTTGGATGAGTCAGTGAAGCAATAATGAAAAACAAGAGGTTGGACGTTCTCTCTCAGCCTTCCCAGACAACATAAAGCAAGGCAAATGCTCCACAGGATGTTTTGGAAAGAAATCCAGCTCTTATGATCTCTGTGAAATGTACAAAAATAAAAACAAAAACAAACAAAAGAACCCAAAAGCCTTTCAGTGGCTGCTAAAAAGATCTTTATTCAATCTGGAAAGGCAAATGACTTAGTATTCTTTCAGAAATAATGCTTTATCATTTTTCAGATTTGTTTCATAAAATTTATGGGAAAGCCAATGCCAATACTCAGTGACTCCATTATGTACCTACAAACATTTATATTCTTTACCAGGAAATGAATTAACAGGAATAGAAGGTAAGATTACTGAACTCTTAGAGCAATGTCCAGATTCTCTTTACTGTTTCAAATAGTTTTCAACTCTTGAGCATATTCTTAGCTCTATGAATTCATTTAGAAAACAAGAAATAAGGAAAATATAAATTTAACTGTAACCTTAAGCTGGTGTGTATGGATGTGGGTGTGTTTGTATGTGTGTGCATATGTGCGTTTATATACTATGTTAATTTCCAAATATGAATGACAAAATAATTTCTCTTTGCAAATACAGAATGGGTAGTCTCCACTCATGGATCAGCACAGAAAAAATTACTAATCATTTCAGACTCTTTAGTCTGTAGGTGACCTTAAGTGTCTTAGGTCATTGCTACAGAAATTAAGCATTCTACTCACCTGAGATTTCTCACCAATTTCCACAATATTAAGGAAAGTCACTATGCCAAATGTGATACTTTAGAAAGCTGTCATTCTCTTATGGACTCTGGAAATACCAAGGGAAACCCAAAAGCTCTTCAGTGGAGCTAAAAGGGGCTGCATGCCACACAGTTAAGCATCACTCATTTGTCCATTCATTCACTCCTTCAACAAATATTTACTTTTTATATGCAAGGTGCCATGCTAGATAGTGGAGAAGGGAGGGTAAATATGAATTGCCATTTTCTCTTTATGCCCAATTATACATAAAACTCATGTAGTTCCTACCTCCTGTCTTCCTTGAATATGCCAAAAACTGGAAAGAAATGAATAAGAATGAGAACCAATTTAAGGTGATCGTAATTCAAAGGCTGCTGGTACATTTTGAAAGTATAGTTTTCAATACAATGATGAGGAGACAGACTGAAGGAGGCTAAACAGAGAATGAGTTAAAATAAAGCTGAGGCTGGGGTATAGGAAGACCGCTGAGAGACTTTTTGAATAGGAAACAAAATATGACAAGGTTATGGGAAATGCTTTTCCTCTCTACTAAATAAATCAGATTTGATATGCATTCAGTCAAAAAGGGGAAAATAATAATCGTGGGGACAAATATCTGGAAGATGCTGTTGCAGGGGATGGCAGTAGTGAGGTACATATTGTGAGATCTGAGTACACCTAATTCCTAGAACAAGTGAAGTGAAATGGATGCAAATGTCCCCTCTCTCTCCCCACCTCGCCATGCTCCTCTGTGAGCACACACCATCAATAGGCAGACACCCCATGGGGATGGGGGTCTGCAAAGCCCTTACCACCATCAGAAGGCCAACTACTCATTTCTTGGTTTGCATAACTATCTCTATGAATTTCAGAATAGGCTGCTGCTTATCCTATACAGTAGCTAGATCATGGGGTTTGGTTTCCAGAAACTATACCAACTAGCAAGTTACTTAAATTCTCTATGCTTTGGGAACACTGCATGTAAAATGAGGATATTAGTAACAATCTTCATAGGTTGCTGGGGTGACAATTAGATCCATTAATACACATAAGTGTATTAATATATACCAACTGTGCCATTGGTATCTTTCCATCAGCCATACACCAGTAGGTATATTCAAATGATTCGCATACATTCTGCGGTGTTTATATTCCTGAGAATGTGGCTTTCAGAAAAATTCTGATACAATCTACCCTACTATTCTAGAATAATAGTTTGTTAAATGGGGCTCATAATATACTCAAATAATTCCTGCACTTCAACAGTTAGTACATGAATTCCCTTTTCCCCAAAAGGCTCTAGTTTCCCTAAGGTGGGTAATTCAACTTTTATCATGGAATTTATTTTTTAACACTAAAATCATCTCCATGATTATATAAAAAATGCTTTAAAACCCCCTCGTTAAAAGAACTCCTTTTAAAAGTATTTTCTTTTCTTTTACTTTATTTTATTTTGTTTTATTTCATTTTATTTGAGAGAGAGAGAGAGCAGGGAAGAGGGGCAGAGGAAGAGAGAGAGAATCCTAAGTGGGCTCTGCTCAGGACAGAGCCTGACACAAGGCTCGGTTCCACTACCCTCAAACAAAATCAAGAGTTGGATGCTCAAGTGACTGAGCCACCCAGGCGCCCCTAAAAGAACTCCTTTTGACACCACATTCCCCTATTTCTTTCTTTTCTTTACAGAAACTCCTTAAAAGAATTATTTATATTCACTGTCTCAGATTCCTCTTTTATTCTCTAATAAACTGGATCTAACAAGATGTGCACCCCTACTGTGCACTGAAACTATTCTTTTCAAGATTATTTAAGAGCTCCATGCAGGGCGACCCCTTGGTGAGGCTCCCTTTCACCCTACTTGACCTATTGGGAGCATGAGACTAGCAGCAACTTACTCCCTCCTTCTGAATCAGTATATTCCCCTTAGCTTCAAATTACCTCACAAGCTTCTGGTGTTCCTCTTATTTCTCAAACTTTTTCTCATTCTCCTTTGTTAGGTCCTTCTCATCAGGCCAATATTTTCAGGCTGAGATGCCCCAGAGCACAGTCCCCAGAACTCTTTTGTAGGTGCATCATTTTATTGTAAATTCATCTGGTCTCACAGGTTTAAGTGCTGTTTATATCCTCATGATTCTGAGATTTACCTTCTGGATCCTGATGTCACCTTTGAACTACAAACTTTGCTCTCTAGCTGCCGCCCAACTTGTTTCATTTGATTAGCTAATAACAGTCTCAACTGAACATGCCCTAAACCAAACTCCTGATTTTCCTTGCAAAAGTGGTCCTCTCACTGTGTTTTCTATTAAGTTCATTGCAACTTCCCATTTTGGGGTTCTCAGGCCCAAAACTTTATATTCATCCTTGAACCTCATTCCCCCCCCCTCATACTCTCATCTAGTCCATCCGCAAATTCTATTGTCTATACCTTCAAACTATATTTGAATCCTACCATTTCTCACCACTTCCACCACTACCACTTTCTCTACCACTCTGGTCCACACCATCATCCCCTCTCTGGATTACTGTAATGCTTCCTGACCACTCTCCTGGATGACATGCTTGTCTCCTGAGCTATTCTCTACCAGAGATACTGTTGCTCCTCCACTCCTGGGTATTTCATCTTACTCAAAGTCCTTTATCTAAGTCCTCAGCAAATACTTTGTCCAGTTCAATATGCTGCATGGCACTTAAAGAATGGCCAAACAGAAGATCCAATGACTTAACCTTTTTCCTCTTTTGTTTTTATGCCGTGTTACTTCACCTCACCTTAATAGAGATACTTCATGGCTGTTACAAAAGCCCCCTCCTGCTACATCTCAGTCTTTGGCACTAATGATGAGTGAGAGTGAAAGAGAAAGGCAAATAAGAGAGGCTGAGATAAATTTAGGCAATAGGATAATACAAGTACCTGTTAATGAAGAAGCACCTTGTGCTTCTGTTCTCTAGACATAGCCTAAAACAAAGTAATTGCTGCCTAACAGTCACTTAGCCATGTTTCCTTCATGTTCTGTTACACAGTCTTGGTACTTAACACACTGGCCTTTAAAAAGATCATCTGTTGAACATAATCATTGTTTTTAGGGATAATCAAATCATATTAAGTTTACACCAACAAATTTGATTTATAAATAGCTTTTCAAATAAGAATTTTCAAGCCCTTTCTGTAGTGGTAGGAGGAAGGCAGGAGACAGATGGCTGAGAACACACAAACTGAAGGAGGGCTGTGGAGGGCATAAAAGCTCAAGACAGAAACAGACTATTTGTTAACATCCCATAAGAGTGCTGGAAAATGATTGTGATTGTTTTCTGTAAATACAGGAGACCCTTTCTCCCATTTATCTTCTTAAAATAATTTTGTACAAATCATTTTCTCCTTCAATATGGCATACTCAAAGCTTATGCTAGGAGTAATTTAACAGGCTGTAAAAAAATGTGGTTGGGTTACTGTATCTGAAAATTTGTATGGTGTTACTGTTAGTGACAACTTTTGTCCAAGGATTTTAAATAACAAAAGCAGCAACACAAAGTCATCTTTACTGGGCACACACTCTATGCCAAAGGTGAGGCTACAAGACTGAGAACATTATCTTATTCTGTCCAGGCTCAGGGCGTATTCATACCTGCTAACAGCCCTTCTGAATTTCTTCCAGTCATCTGTCCGTCTAGCATTCTCAACAGTGACTTCAGACCTTTCTACTCTGCTCAGACTTCTGACCTGGTCATCCTTCCTCACTCTTGGGAAATGACTTTGCCTTCTATAGTACACAGAAAACGGAAATCATAAAGGGGAAGTGTGTCTCAAGGTCCTTCCACCAAACTAACTTGAGCACACCCAAATCTCCTTTTTCTGTTCTTTTCTAACATGAACACTCTCCAATATCTGTTGGTTCCAAAACACCAATATTAAGACATGCTTAGATGGTCTCCTACCTTAAAACAACAAATGGACATGTAAATAATCAAACCTTCCTATCCCTCATCTATATCTCTTTATTCCTCCTCAGAACCAAACTTTTCTACTAATGGCCTCCACTTCTTCACCTTTCTTTTTGAGGCCATGACTCTGTTTTCCTCAGGGTTTCCCATCTTTGACCTCCTATTGTTAAGTCCAGTGGTTCTTCTCTGTTCTTGTCTCCCTTGATTTCTTGGTGTCACTGATCCCTTTCTTCTTCAGGTGTTCTCTTGCAATGACTTCCACAGCGACATGTTTTCCTTATTGTCCTATAAACGTCCTTCTCATTCTCATTTATGTAACTTTTTGTCTCTGCCCAGTTTGATGCTACATTGGCATTTCTTGGGGTTCTTTAGCTTCTCTTTTTCCTATGTGTATCCCCTGGCAATCTCACTTGAACAACTGAGTTTACAGTATTGATTCTTTTCCTTCTCCTTTTATTACTATAAAAATTGATGTTCAGGGAACTTGACTCTCCTATACATTTCATGAATGTTTCTGGATGCCTTGTTTGTAGAGAATAGAATTAATGTTTCCTTCTGATTATAAGAACAAAAGTAGCATTTTCTTGGATGACTTCTGGTTTGGAGGACTCTCCTCAGTTCTTCTTAATCACTTTTCTTTAGGTCTTATGTCAGCTTCATAATTCACAATTCCTTTCTTGGGGCAGGCTAATGTCAATGATTTCACCCTTGACCTCTTTCTTGCACTCTGTGTAGATTACAGCAATGAGCATATTTCCAGCCACAGATCTGCTAAACAACGTGGTAGACAACTTGTCTTGATGGATTTACAGAAGCATGAACAGCGATTCTCTCTAGGGAGGATGTATTCAGGTATTTGGCACTATAAAAATGAGAACACCTTGTGATCAGTACAGAAGGGACAGGGTGTGTGAACAGTGGCCCGATAGTTGGAAGTGGGTTGTGATTTAACTTATAGGCACAAATACATAAACTTGGTCTGAATTTTGAAAGATGGATGAACTTCTTGATAAGATGTTACATACTGATAATCACTTTGTAATAGTAATACTAAATTTGCAGAGTTTATGAATGGCCCTCAATATATCCACCTAGTATGAAAAGCTTCAATAGGCCACTAGGTATAGAAGTCACTAAGACAATTGAGTTTCCCTTCTGTAAAACTTTGTCACAAGAGGCACCTTGATATGGATTAAAAAGCTATTGAAATAGAAATAAATGATCTTTTGAGCACATCATAAACACATAGGTCAAGTCATCCATATATAGGCTTACATTTTTCACACATTACCATATGTTCTTCACACATTGTATACCTCTTATCCGGAATCTTGGCCACCACTTAATTCTGCTCACACCTGCCTTCAACTACACGAATATAAGTTTTTTATTTTTATGTACAGCATATTATTTAGGCAAACCAATATCCCCTCTTTCAAAGAGATTTATTCACTTGGGGGAGGCCTACCTTCTATTCACTGTGTGTGCATAACTCAAATGAAAGCTAAGGTGGGTTATGTTTTTATGTCTTGGGAAGAATAAACTTCTTAAATGCTTTACAAGGCTTTTATTTTGGCACTGGGACAGGACCACCTTGTATTCTCCAACTCTCTCAAATATGAAATTGTCGATTCATTTTTTTGAACAGCCAAGAGAGGTAATCTCAGCATTGTGATGTGTTTTCACGCCACGGTATATTCAAGCTAATGAGCATGTTTTAAATGGAGGCCACTGGTAACAAGAAGATCCTTAAATGAGGAGAAAAAAAATGTCTAGTTCAGAGCCCAGAGCTGTTGTGTTGTTAGGAGCCAATAACATCTAGTGTTTCAAAAAATATATTCAAAATGATAATATGCGAGGGAAGTAGCTGAGTTTGGTAAAAGAGGAAGTTTAAAGTGCCTCTATTGTGCAGCAAGTGAACCTTAGATGAAAAGACCCACTGGGGTGGAGAGAAAGGTAAGTTTTCCACATGGCTGTGCATTTTTTAATAAATAAACTAAGATCATTTATTCGTCCTCTGTCCCAATAGCCACCTCTGTGCCATCTTGCAGTTCAATTTACAGAGCCTCTGTGACATGTTATTTTTATCTTCGTAGTACAAACATATAGTAGCACAAGGCAGCAACAGAAATGCAAAATCACAGCTTTTCTAATCCAGATACTTACAGTTAAAATGTGTCTGGGACTTGCTTTTGTTAAAGCCACACTATATGTTTGGCCAGCAGCAGGAGGCATTGTAACATCAGAACCAGAAGAGGCTGCCAGTCTTCTGACTTCTTAGATGTCCCTTCTATCAGAGCCAAATAATGCCTCCTCTCTGAAGCCACCTTTTCCATCGCGATCACATGGTCTGCACAAACACAGTAGGGTAAGTGTCTCACATTAGAAGGTAAACTAATTTCCCCCTCCTTTTTTTTTTTCTTCATCTGCAATGAGGTTAAACAGGTTCTGGCTGTTCATTATTTTGAAATTGTTATAAGCTGAATTTATAAGACATCAGCATAACCCATTTATTTGGTCAAATAGATCAATAGAGTGTGGGATAAAAAGCCAAAAAATTATCATTCAGTCTGTGATTTTCAACAACTGGAAGAGTCCAATCCCAGCATCCAGTTATCCTGTGTAAACAGGTCCACTGAGTCTTCACCTTCCACCTGAATTCTGCCACCAGGAGAAAGGGCTCTTGTCACAACCTTACACATCAGCCAAGGACAGCTCAGCGCCACTCTGAGGCAGTCCTATAAAGGCTGCATCATTTACGTCCATCTTGCACAGATATATAAATAGCTTTTTTCACTGCACAAATATCACCACAGCTCCAACCAAATTAGTCTTTCAAATGAACTGTCTCTGGCTCTGAAGCCTGTAACTTACAGACTGCAAGAGGTACCCATGGAAAATGAGGAGATATTAGTTTATTTTACTTACTGCAAGAATTGGAGCATACTTTTTTTTGACCTAAGTGTGTGTGCTAGGATTCCTGGCTACATGAACATTAAATTCCTTTATAATTACGCTTTTTATGTAATCATGCTGGGACATAGCTCAAAATATTTGGATTCACACGTGATGTACAAAAGGGAATTTCTACACAAAGAAATACTCTAATTATATTCATTGCCTGTCTCAGATGGGTGGCATGAAAGGCAGTGGAGAGAAGCTATTGCTTACTTTCTCAGGATTTACTGTACCCATTGGTCTGTTTCATCATGAAACTTCTTTGTGCCCATACCATGAGGTAAAGAAAAAAAATACATATTTCAAAGTGCGTGCCAGCTGGTTGAAAGGGCATCCTCTACCAAATAAATCTTAAATCAAAACTCTTGTCAATGCTTGGTTCATTGAACTGTGCTTTTAAGATGGGCAGAAGGGTGTGTGCTCCTTTCGAAGGACCTTCGGCCCAAATGGCCAGGCCTATAAGGACAGATCCTGACAACCAAGTTCCTACCTAGCACTTGGCTTTGTCATTTCGTCCTCCTTTGAGGACTCTTCCCCCAGATTTAGCAAGCTACTTTAGAGTAAAGTAAGACCTGCCCCTGCAAGGATTTGGTGATATTTTTTTGCTACTCTTCTATCTTCCCTGGGTCACACTTTGAAATACTCTTTTGATGTAAGAACTGAGTCTTGTCCATTCCCATTTCTGGTTTTTGTCTGGTACTTCAGTCATGTAACAAGTATTTACTAAGTACCTATTATATGCTAGGTATCAGCTGCTAAGAGGACAGCGATGATTTTTATTTGCATTTCTTTGATGATTAGTGATGCTGAGCACCTTTTTATGTGTCTGTTGGCCATCTGTAGGTCTTCTTTGGAAAAATGCCTATTTTGGTTCTCTGCCTAGTTTTTAACTGGCTCCTTTGATTTTTTGGTATTGAATTATATGAGTTATTTATGTACTTTGGATTTTATTCCCTTACTGGACATTAGGATTCACATTTAATACTATAAAGTCTATGGATTTGAACAAATGTATAATGACACATATCAATCATTATAATATCACACAGAGTAGTTTCACCTAAAAATACTCCATGTTCTGCCTATTCATCTCCCCCACAATCTGACCTCTGATACTTATCAATCTTTTATTGTTTCTATAGTTTTTCCTTTTCTAGAATGTCATATTGTTGAAATCTTATAGTATGTAGTTTTTTTTTTCAGATTGGCCTCTTTTACTCAGTACATTTAAGTTTCCTCCCTGTATTTTCATGGCTTAATAGCTCATTTCTTTTTAGCTTGAATATTATTCCACTCTCTGAATGTACTACAGTTTGTTTACCCATTTACCTACTGGAAGACATCTTGGTTGCTGCTAAGTTTTGGCAATTATGAATACAGCTGCTATAAATATTCGTATCTAGGTTTTTTTGTGGAGGTAAATTTTTAACTCCTTTGGGTAAATATCAAAAAGCACAATTGCTGAATTGTATGGTAAGATTATGTTTAGTGTTATAAGAATCCACCAATCACTCATGTGATTAGCTTAGCCCACCGGAAAATCCAGAATACTCTCCTGATCTCCAAGTCTGTAAGCTTGATTGAATCTGTACAATCCCTTTTGCCATATAAGGAAGCTTCACAGGTTTTGGGGCATAAAACCTGGACATAATGGAGGCTATTACTCACCTATCACAATGACATTTACTTCTCTGTGTCAGTTTCTTTATCTATGCAATGGAACTAACAGCTCTCATTTGTGTTGTTGGGAAGATCTACTCACCGACTTATTACATCAATGCACAAGATCTTGAAAGTAATATGTAATACACTTGCCAGTATGCTGTAATACTTGTAATGTACTTGCTAGACCTTCTTATTTGACCTTGGGGCCTCCAGCATAAGAGGGTCCAACTCTCAATAAATATCTGTTGAGTGACAGCATGAATAATTATTACTATTGTTATCTTTTATCTGGGCAGATCTCATTTTTGTGGGGCATTAGGTTATACAATTTATAGCAGCCTCCTTAAAAAACAGAATATAAAGTTATAAATGTACAATTAGGTACAGGTCCCTCAAATGAGCCTGTGCAAATAAGGAGCCCTGAGATCTGAAATTTAAACTTTATTTCTTCTGCTCAGATCCACCCCTGCCTCTAGTCTTTACTGTTTTGTTTGTTTGTTTTCCCTTTTACTTTCATGTATCACACTGCCCCCCCGCCCCCCAGCCCCAGACTCACTGCTAGACTTCATTCCTGGTTTTATTTGTTGGTTTGTTTTCTGGTGTTAACCGATCTCTGCTTAAAACCCCGTGCCCCTGATTTCTTACTGTCTCTGTCTTGTTGTGACAATAACAATGTAAGAAACAAATGTGCAATTCATGTATTTGACATATATTTATTGAATATGCTCAACATTCCAGGAATCGGACTCAGAGCCGAGGGCACTGTGATAACACGATATGTCATATTTCACAAGGTGCCTGGTTCTGACTGAGCAAAGGATAACAGAGGGTCCCGGACAAGGGATTTACCTAAAGACTGAAGAAAACTAGCTGGAACAGAATTAATACCATTTTAAAAAGATACGTCTCAAAAGCAACTGGAGGAAGGATATGCAAAAATGGGAAGGAGGAATATATTTAAAAGCTGGGGAGTATATTTAAAGGCAAGACAGGCCTTGTACATGTGAGGAGAGGGTATAGGAGCTCACATCAGAATTCAGATGCTGAGGCCCCTAGGACACAAGGTGAATCTAGGCCACATGGTGCGTGGGTGCGGCGCCTAAAAAGAACTTCATAGGGCAACATGCCAATTCTAAAGTTGCTCTTTATCAATTCACCTTGAAATCTTAATTTGGCATCAAAATCTCTTTCCAGAGATTTTTTCCATCAATCTTTTTTTTTTTCTTTCCTCATGTCAAGACAAACTTAGGTTATTAATCTCTCATAGACATTGTGATGTGTGACATACATTGTATTACTGGAATAAATGGAATTATTAATAGAAATTCCAGGGAACTTGAAGGCTCCTGGGAAACGTTTAAGATCAAGGAGACAGGATTATTTTATTTTCTGGAAAGCCTTTTAATAAAGTCACAGAGAGCACACACCATATAACCTTGGATGTATCTAATACCACACATTTTGTGTTTAGTATATGTTGGCACATAATATACATTTACTTGTTAAATAATTGTGTGGCATATTGTGTACTTGAGGCATTTTCACATGTTTTAAATTGTTTTTTTTCCTATAAAAACTCTGAAAGTTAGGAAAAGTGGCATTTCTTATTCTGTTTGGAGTTTGCTCTTGCCCTCATTGATTTATTCTCTAAATTCCTGATACTATCTATTTTGTTCCAAAAGCTATGCTATGATCTGAGGATATTAAGACAAACAGATAATAATCTCTGCCTGCTAGAAGTTTCCAGCCTAGTGGGGGAAAAGACCATCAAATAGAAGAATGTTCTGTGTCTGGTGAAACAGACCTTAGGAAGAACAGGCTACCTGCTTAAAAAGTCAGAGGAGAACTTCCGGAGGCTGACATTTTGTAGCTGTGTCCTATAGGGTGAATGGGAATTTCCAGGCACATAGAATTAATGGAAGGAAATAATTATTTAATTGAGGTAAACAGGAAATGGGGTTGAAGAAATGGGGTTGTGTAAGGACATACAGATGAGGGTTTTTAGATAGTTTAGGTGTTTGGAAGAAAAGGAGAGAGTGGCTATTATCAGGCGATAAGATCATAAAGCCCAAGGCTTTGCAGTTATAACAGAGCTTTCAACACTGGATTTAAATCTTTCACTTCTACCACTGGACTGTGTCCTAACTAGATTGTTTGACATCATGTTCCTGAGCCTCAATGTCTGCCATAGTGTCGGCATTCAAGTACTACTATGGAAGAATAAAAAAAAAATGAGTGGATGAATACCACATTGCTTCTGAACTTATCTGAACTGTCTTTTCTACTTTGGGGCACTGTGGACAGACTCATTCTATTTCTTTGTCTTATTCTTTCTTATTATGCTTTCTCCTTCCCATTTTCTTTCAAGCTCGCTCTCTCTCTCTCTCTCTCTCTCTCTCTCACACACACACACACACACACACACACACACACACACACAGCCCAAAGTGTCCATTCTCACTGACAAGTTCTTTATACTTCTCAAGCATAAGTGCAAGTGCATTCTGGAACTTTCTAAGACATTCTGCATTAGTCAACAGTCTTACAGTCAGCTCTGGATATGTGAATAGGGGAAAACGTTTATGTAGGATGTCCTATTACAGAATAAAATTGTAGCCAGAACACCACCATGGAATTTTAGGAAGCAACAGTTTACATTTTTCCTTTCTTCTCCTTTACAACTTTAAACAAGTTCAAAGCACACATTAAAAGTGGACTATATTTCAATAATGATCTTGTCTCTGCTTCTTCTCAACTAAAGTAGAAGTGCTGAGGAAGAAACATCATGTCTCCTTGTTGGTTTCCTCTCAGAGCTATTTTTCCACTTGACCAAAGCAAAAAATGATATATTTACAGATAGATATCATAATAGCCCCCTTTACTATATTGACTTTGATTAAAAGTTAGAAATTTTCTACATGTTAAAGAAAATGTGAAATAACACTTCCTTTGACATTTTTCTGGTTGTGACTCATTTAATGCACTACTTAATTGGTCAGGTGGTTTTCAGTAAGTTATTTTAGTTGCCAAGAGACACAACCAGCATTTACAATCTATATACCCTTTGAATAGAAAGAAGACACTCCAAAGAGCATTTGAGCATATTTTCTGAATGTAGATTTGACAAGTTTTATGCCCATTTTCTCCTTTTACTCTACCTTGTTCATGTTACTTTTTGATCTGACTTCTCCAGATAGTGTCCCTTTCTTTAGGTCTTGTTCAACCTTCCTCCAGCCATACTTTATTGTCTTATATTCCATTCCCTCAGTTTTCTTCTCTGTGGAGTGATAGAATTCAATCTGTAAACCAAGCCATGTTTTTTAGTAATAGCTTCTGAATATGTTAGCTATCCAACTGAAAATCCAGAGTCATGGCTATCACAGTGGGAAGTTTATGTACTACCTGCCCAGAAATGAGTCCATTTTCTGTTTATCTACAGAGAAAATATTCTCTCTCTCTTCAGCTAATGCATACATGAAATGAAGAGAAGTTGACTATGGCCTCAAGTTTTAGGGACAGACAGAGATGCATAGGATGCTTTCAGATTTTAGAGCTTGGAATTAAATGTTCTCTTTTGCATCCTGATGAATGCAAATTGCTTTTCCTTACTCTAAAAGACACATTAGATCTTAGAAAATACCTGTGACCCTGAGACACTGCCATTTTTCTAATGACATTTTAGCTTATATAGACCTTCTGAAAAGACGCCTTTACAATGATCTTTCCAGCTGCTTTAGCTACAGAAAAAAAATAAATGAATCACTTTACTAACAAGGGTATTTCCTTAACAGCATGGATTGAGTGGATGGGGTGGAGGGAGGTGGCAGTGAAAAAAGAAACTTGATTGCTTCTGTTTGAAATAACTATCTGATTAAAACAACAGCAACGATAACAACACCAACAAAGAGGGAAATATACTCTACCACCAAAAAAAACCCCACAACAATTTTCACTTTGGATGGACCATTTCCTTTGAAATGAAAAGTAAAAATGAAGCAGTTACACCATGGGTGTCCCTAGCACAAGATGTATCCAACCTATAACTTCTGATTACTCAGAAATTCACAGAAAGTAAATCCAGATAGGATTAAGAAAGCCCCCAGGGACTAACAAGTGAGAGAATATTTATTTGTCTGTACCAAATAGTTGACTGAATAATGAATAACTATTAGCTTAAATTGCAATAAGCACAGTTATTTAACTGAGATCTAACAGTTTACATTTTTTCTTTTTTCTCTCCTAGGCAGCCTCTGAACAGCATCTTCAGAGTATCTCACAAATAGGATGACTATGATCCTTACATCTGAAGAGGAGCATTATTTTCAGCCATTTTCTGATCCTTCCTTTGGTTCCTTAAGATGACGCTTGTTAGAATATGAGAACAGACCCTCACAAAAATATTTTCCTTGGTTGGACAAGAGTAAAGGTTTGCCTTATCTACAAATATCTGTCTTCCACAAGAAAGTGACATTTTTAGAAAGAGAAGACCAGGTTCGAACTCAGAATTGGGCCCCTGGATCACTGGTTATCTTCACTGTCCTCTCCATCCCTATCTTTTGGCACTGAATGTATTAATATTAAAGTTTACATCAATCAACACATTTAAATATTTGTTTGTTTGTTTATGTAGGATGTCCCATTATAGAATAAATTTGTAGCCAGAATACCGCCATGGAGTTTTAGGGAGCAATTCTTCTTT
Organism: Suricata suricatta; assembly: GCF_006229205.1. Lineage (NCBI taxonomy): Eukaryota > Metazoa > Chordata > Mammalia > Carnivora > Herpestidae > Suricata > Suricata suricatta. Next base: position 74,036,905 of record NC_043707.1, read on the forward strand.
AAAAGGTCATAGGGAATGGACAAGGTCGTCTGGAATCATTGACATTTTTTATATATACAAGAAAAGGAGCCAGGCAAGGATGCTTATTTTGCACAGAAAATGGAATATAAAAGGAAGATTTGTGCACAAGGATTTAGGATAGCAGTTTTATGTGGAGTAAGCAGGCAGAGCTTGGTAGTCCCAATGTGATGAAGGGGTTATAATTATATCTTTGTGTTTTTAGGTATATCTAGGATAATAGTTTGCAATATTAAACTAGAATCTTTTTCTTTCTAAACCACACGTTTTTCCTTCCATCCAATTCAGAGGAGGTGTGTGAAAAATGCAGAAAGTAAAAATAGCTTACTAATGCTGCTCGGTTTTTTGTTGATCTGTTTGTTTTTCAAAAGCCCCAGAAAGGAGAGAAAATTGGCAGGTTGGACAAAGTATCTTGGTCAGAAGCTGCAGGCAGAGCTGGACCCAGCGCCTTAAGACTGGAGAGATGTGTCTTAGTCTGAATCGAGAAAACAAGATAACATTTATGAGCCTTGTGTGGGAGGGGCCAAGGCCTTGGCCATCAATAGTGAGGATCAGCAGTGGCAAAATCTCTGAGAGGAAACAGCTGTGTGTGGTACGAGAGAAGACAGGATCTATGCATAAGTTCAGAGAAGAGTTTCATGTCCCAAGTCCTCCTGAAAGCACAAGTGGGTCAGGACGCCAGAAGGCATTATGTGGATTGGGGTTGAGGGCAGCTGAGTGGCTATCCATATGGACAAATGTTTGAAGATCAGAGAGTCTGACTCCTGAATTCCAGGGCACTCTCAGAGCCCCACAAGGAGATAGGAAATTATGAATAGGACTGAGTTTAAGTTTCCTACTATCTCTGTGGGAAACATGAGTGTTCCAACAAAAATTGAGTTTTATAAATTATAGAATTGTGTATTTCTTGCTCACTTGAACTTGTGGGCTGAGCTTCATACATGTTAAGAGGGCTAAAAAGGATAAACACCTTAATATTGGAATGATGACACAGCAGTTGGGGTTGCAAAGGGGCAAAAGGAAAGGAAAAAGATCATTATCCATACTGGGTGACAGGTGGGTACCTGAGCCATCTTGTCCTGGTGCTCTGAAGCCAAGAAACACCTTGAACTGCCTATGCAGGAGACTGAGAGGGTTGAGTTCTAATTGCTTCCATCAATACAGGAAGCCCAATGGAGCCCTGAAGGCCCAAGATCAGTGCACTTCCTTGAAAATCAGCTGGGTAACATTTAGACCAGTGAGATAATCACATCAGGATCAATATTGATTGCAGGATGCAAGGAAGTGGTTATTGGAGAGTCTGTGGGCTTGGGTGTGGAAGTCTATAATACCCTCTATTTAGTGTGTGTAAAACACCATGATTATGAAGAATCCAGGGGAGTGAGGAACACTAAGATAGAGAAACAACTTGTTAGAAGGCCTATAGATGGGAATATCGACATATGTGTACTCTAATTTTGTAAAGCAATTTATATAGGAGTAATCTATATAAAGTGTTTTAAATAAACCTGTTCCACATTGTAACGCTAATACTCTGAATGTCAGAGGATTTATTTGGGTTAATTGGTATTTAATTATTTCATGTAGAAGATATAAATTTAGTTCATATCAAGGTTGTTTGGTTTGTTGAATCAAGTAGAAGTGTGGGTTAAGGATATTAGGCTGGAGTCTGAGCTCCAACATTTAGGATTAGATAATCTTGGGTATAATCTATCTGACTATAAAAATGAAAAAAAAGTCTAAGGCAGAGGGAAAACTGCCTTTTATTTATTTTTGAAAGAGAGTGTGAGCAGAGGAGGGGCAGGAGAGAAGTGTGTGTGTGTGTGGGGATGGACAGAGCATCTTAAGTGGGCTTAGTGCTGACCACAGTGAGCCCAATGTGGGGCTCCAAATCAGGAACCTGGAGATCATGACCTACGCCAAAGTCAGACACTCAACCAACTGAGCCACTCAGGCGCCCCTAAGGGCTTTATGTTTTTCGAGCACTTTTAAATTCACAACAAAATTGAGAGGAATGTACAGAGATTTCCCATATACCCTCTGCCCTCGTACATGCATAGCCTTCCCCATTGTCAATATCACTCATCAATGGTACATTTATTACCAAGGATAAACTTACACTGACATATCATAATCACCAAAAGTCCACAGATTACATTAGAGTTCACTCTTGGGATTGTACATTCTATGCTCTTGGACAAATGTACAATGACATATCCATCATTATAATATCATACAGAGTGTATGCCCTGTGCTCTGCCTATTCATCCACCACCATAATCCCTGGTCTTTTTTTTTTTTTTTTACTGTCTCCATAGTTTTGTCTTTTCCAGAATGTCATATTGTTGGAATCATACAATATTTAGATATTTCAGATTGGCTCCTTTCACCTAGTAATATGTACTTAAGGTTCACATGTCTTTTCATGGCTTCATAGCTCATTTCTTTTTAGCACTCAATAATACTCTATTGTCTCAATATACCATAGTTTACTTATCCATTCACCTACTAATGGTCATCTTGGTTGTTTCCAAATTTTGGCAATTATGAATAAAATTTCTACTAAAATTGTATGTAAGATTCTGTATGGACATAAATTTTCAACTCCTTTGGGCAAATATGAAAAAAATGTGATTGCTATATTATATGTGAGTATATTTAATTTTGAGAAAAAATGCCAAACTATCTTCCCAAATGTCTGTGCCATTTTGAGAGAGATCCCACTTGGTTGTGATTGATAATTGTTTTTATACTTTTTTTGTATTAAATTTTATTGAGGATTTTTACATCTATATTCCTGAGAGGTATTGGTCTATAGTTTTATTTTATTGTAATGCTTTTGTCTTATTTTGGTGTTAGGGTATTCCCAGCCTCACAGGATGAGTTAGTATTTCCTCTGCTTTATTCCTCTAAAAGAGATTATAGAGAACTGAAATCATTTCTTCCTTAAATGTTTGGACCTAGTGCTTTCTGATTTGCAAGGTTATTAATTTCTGATTCCATTTCTTTAACATATATAGGTTCATTCATATCATTTATTTCTTCTTATGTGAGTTTTAGTAAATTGTGTCTTTCAAGGAATTGGTGAATTTCATCTAAGTTATCAAATTTGTGGGCATAAGTTATTCACAGTATTCCTTTAATATTCTTTTAATGTTTGTGGAATTTGTAGTTATGTCCACTCATTTTTTATATTAGTAATTTGTGTTCTCTCTTTTTCTTAGTCTCACTAGACACTTACTGATTTTAGTGATAGTTTCAAAGAACTAACATTTGGTTTTATTGATTTTCTCTGTTTCTTTTTTTCAATTTTATTGATTTCTGCTCTAATTATTATTTTTTTCTTCTGCTTAGCTTGCTCTTCTTTTTCTAGTTTTAACTTAGATTATTGATTTTAGATCTTTTTTCTTTTCTAATACATACATTCAATACTATAAATTTCTCTATAAGTACCAGTTTTGCTGCATCCTGCAAATTTGATAAGTTGTTTTCATTTACTTCAAAATATTTTTAAATTTCTACAAGATTTTTTTCTTTGACCCATGTATTATATTCATAAGTATGTTGTTTAATTTCTATGTATTTTGGGATTTTACAATTATATTTCTGTTACTGATTCCTAGTTTAATTCCTTTGTGGTTTGAAAGCAGACATTGGATAGTTTCTGTTCTTTAATTATTTTAATTTTTTATGTTTATTTTTGAGAAAGAGAGAGAGGGAGAGAGACAGAGAGAGAGAATGAAAATGAGCAGGGGAGGGATAGAGAAAGAGAGGGAGACACAGAATCCAAAGCAGACTCCAGCACAGACCCAACATGAAGCCTTGAACTCATGAACTGTGAGATCATGACTTGAGGTGAAGTCAGAAGCTTAACCAAATGAGTCAGCCAGGCACCTCTCTGTTCTTTTAAATTTAAGGTGTGTTTATGGCCCTAGTGTGGTCTCTCTTGTTGAATGTTTCATGTGAACTTGAGAAAAATGTGTACTCTGCTGCTGTTAGATGTAGTTGTTCATAAATGTCAATTATATCTAGTTGCTCAATGCTGTTGTTGAGTTCAACTCTATTCCTACTGATTTTCTGCCTTCTAGATCTGTCCATTTCTGAGAGAGGGGTATTGCAGTCCCCAACTATGATAACAGTTTATT
>NC_043707.1:74046067-74087804 GCF_006229205.1 Suricata suricatta
CTGTTGCAAGATTGTTGGATTTTCTCTTGTGTAATTTTGTTGAGGGGGCTGTGGAGGCAGGGGAGGGGCACAGAGAGGTTGATTGAGAACAATTCCTTTTCTCCTCCCAATTTTGTATTTAGCCATTTCAAAATGTAATCACGCTGAGAAAATACTGTTTAATTGGCAATATGATAGCTTCGTATATAAGACCCAGTCTAGGCTCAGGATGCTACTTACTGTGATTATCACCTCCAAGTGTGATGCTTTGTGGTATTTTTCCTCCACAAGCAGTTATTTGCTGGTAATGGATTTCTGTAAGCCAAATTATATCCCTCCTTTAAGGATCATTTCGACTGTGTATCTGCAACACCCTTTTCAGAAAGGGCTAATTATTATTGACAGGGATGATAGAGAGACAGATTCTCCCAGTCCTGGGCAATTAAATAACCTCTTGTGCCAGTTTACTTTGTACAGATTTGTTGTTGAACCAGCATCCTGGATTTGTGTTTACACGACGATAAAAAAAATGTAGGAAGTCTCAGTTTGTGCAAAGACCAGTGCTCCTGTAATTTAAAAGCCTTTTTAAATTTCTGCAAGTGTGCTGTTTGTGGATTACATAGCTTGTTCTAAGAGTCACTCAATATAAAGTATCTCAAGTGCCATATTTGTCCATTAAGGCACAGAAAAACAAACTGGTGGCTTATGGTTGAATCAGTCTTACATATTTATTTTTATTTTGTTAAGTTTATTTCTTTTGAGAAAGGAGAAAGAGAATGAGAAGAGGAGGGATAGAGAAAGGAGTGGAAAGAGGATTCGAAGTGGGCTCTGTGCTGACAGCAGAGAGCCCAATGTGGAGCTCAAACCCATGAACTGTGAGACTACTACCTGAGCCAAAGTCAGACACTTAACTGAGTGAGCCACCCAGAAGCCCATAGTCTTACATATTTAGGAGCTTGGTTCATTTAATAGGTTTTAGTGTTTTTCTTTTGGTTATGTAAGACTTTGACTTAATAAGAATCCTAATCCAATATGATATATCTTATATTTGTTCAAAAATTTTCCCACGGTGATACTGCACTTTTAATTTTTTTATGGTATTTTCTACAGTGAGTAATATAATGCTTCTATATCCACAAGTCTATTTATATTTTCCTATTTGATATAAGGTGAACATTTATATTGTTTTACCCCCCCCCCAAGAGCTGAATAATTATTTCCATACCTTTCTATTTCATCCTGACTTGAAATGTCTTCTTGGGTGCCTGGGTGGCTCAGTTGGTTAAATGTGAGATTTTAGCTCAGGTGCAGACAGCTCAGAGCCTGGAGCCTGCTTCACATTCTGTGTCTCCCACTCTCTCTGCTCCTCCCCCACTCACATTCTGTCTCTATCTCCCTCAAAATAAATCAACATTAGAAAAAAAATAAAAAAATGTCTTCTTTATTATGTAGTACTTTCTTGTTTGTGCTAAATAATCTCTATCTGCTATCTGTCCCATGATTTTTAGGTGTATTCTTTTATCATTATCATCCTTTAAAGTGTACATTAGAGTACACTTTCATATATGGTAAGAATAGTCTTCTTCTATTACTCTTCCCTATCAAAACATTTTATTTACTCTGATTGTACATTTCAAATAAAATTTTAACGTTGTAAATATATGCATAATATATACTTTTAATTATAAAAGATATTCAATGTGGAATGAGATCCGGTGAAAAGTAAAAGCTACCTCGATTTTTCAGTCCCACACTAAAATCAAACATTCAATTGTATGAGTGTACTTCTCAATCTTTTATAATTATTTGCATATATGCATTTTCAAAATAGTTTGTTTCTATGTGAAGTATAATAATATATATACGTACTTTTTCAATACATACCTGCGGAACATCCATATTTAGTAGATGCCATCAGTCACCAAGGCAAGCAGAGATCACTGGGCTTGTGAAGCTTACATTCTAGTGGAGAAAAAGACACAATTTACAACAACATAAGATTAAAATCATTGGGGGTGCTTGGGTGGCTCAGTCAGTTAAGAGTCCGACTCCTGATTTAAGCTCAAGTCATGATCTCACGATCCTGGGACCAAGCCCCGAGTTGGGCTTGCACTGGGCATGGAGCCTGCTAAGATTCTCTCTCCTCCTCTACCTCTGCCCCTTCCCCCACCTCTCTCTCAATGAAAAATCATTTAACATCTCAGAATACGGCACATCCTATGGAAAAGCAGAGGAGAGTTAAGGGGTGAGAACCTGCTGTGTATAGTGATGAGGAGTGTTGCAATATTAAATAGAATGGCCAAGCAGTTCCACTGAGAGACTAACATTTGAGTAAGAATTTGTCGGGGGCATTCAAAAACTTGTTTTAATGCTTAACATATCTTGAAGTTTTTTCTTGTAAGGATACAAAGAGCCTTTCATTCTTTTACTTGCTCTTTAAAATTCTATAGCACTTTAGTGCTTCTTTCTTGGAAATTAATGAAGTATAGAGGATTTTAAAAAACACAATTTTAACATTTATTTACTAGTCACAGAAGTATGTAACCTAAATTAAGAATGTGCATTATGTTCTAATGGTATTGAAATATCTACAAATAATTTGCCATATACCAGGCATTAATCAGCATCTCAATAAATTAAAAAACAAAAATAAATACACAAAAAATATAAAAATTAGTATCATTGGGGCTATATCTTTAAACCCAATGCAATAAATTAAAAACTGAATAATAAAATAATAACCAACTAAATATATTCACAAAGAAAATTTAAAAAATTTTTACTGTTTATTTTTGAGAGAGAAATAGAGAGAGACAGAATGCGAACAGGGGAGGGGAAGAGAGAGAGAGGGAGACACAGAATCCGAAGCAGGCTCCAGGCCCTGAGCTGTCACCACAGAGATCCTGACACAGGGCTCAAACTCACAAGCTGTGAGATCATGACCTGAGCTGAAGCTGGACACCCAACCAACTGAGCCACCCAGGTGCCCTAATATATTCACAAAGAAAATTTTAAAAATATATAACTTATAATTCATCCTTGATACATAACTGTTACAATTCTTTGTTGGTTTCTAAGACCAATTTTGATGATCCAAATTCACATTAGAAACTCCTTTAAAATCAGTGAGCATACTGTTCAGCAATTCCTATGAGCTACAATAAAAGCAGTATTTAGAGTTAATTTTAGAAAACCAAAATACTTATCTGAAAATGGCATAGTTTAAAATAAAGTATTATATTCACACTCTATAAACAGAATAAGCAAATGCAAGTAAATGGAAGAATTTTTAAAGTAAAAATAATAAATTAAATAGTATTAAAAATATACATAGTTATTTGAAAAGACCTGTCCCAACTTACTTTGGAAGTCACTTGAGGGAAAGAAGATATGGGGATATAATTACAAACAAGGAAACTATTTTTTTCAACAGAAAATAAGGGCATATGTATATGTAAAATAATACCTATATTTTTAAAATGTAGAACCCAGATAGAGTGCATAGTTTCTATAAAAATATAAATTACTAAAACTGATTCAAGAAGAGCAAATAATCTTATAGATAATAATTCCAATAAAATAAGCAAAATATAGTTAAAGACAGTCCCTTAAAAAAGGACACTGAAAAAGCTTCTAGTTTTAATATGGCTAACTACAGTCACATATCCCAAATATGGAAAGGAATCCAGAAAAATAAGAAGCAAAAATGCAAATTCATTTTTGTTGTTGTTGTTAAAACAAGCAAATTACTATATTCTTGAACAGTGAAATAAAAGAAGGGGCTGCCTAAATCAGTAAACTTGAACCAGGAGTTGAGAGATGCAGGAAAAGAATGTCCACGAGGTCAGAGCTCAGAAAATATTGGTAAAACATGCCTTTCTACCCTAAGTGGTGCACTCCATTGCAAAAATAATAGTTTTTTTTTCTTTACAACAACAGGCCCAGGGCTTATGGACTGTTGTGGGCACTGCCATGGAGTTGGTTCTGAGGAGAAGAAGATGAGGAAAGCTGCTTGGAGAATTTTCACAGACAAGCCGCACTTGCAGGTAGCAGGATGCCGATGGGGTAGACATTATAAGGAAAGTGTACGTTGTGATCAGCTCTGCAGAGCTGGTTTTGGCAGACTAGGGAGACGTAAGGCTGAAAGACATATTATCCTGTCCTCCTAGGCTGGAACGGGACTCCGTCCCCTCTCTACATATTCTGAAAAGATCTAATGCTGGATTTTTAGTCAAAATGAAAAAGATGAGTTAAAAAGTATCTAGAGTAGTATTTATGCAAAGATACTATTAAAAAAAGAAGGTAAAAAAAGGCAGATATGCAACACTCTATAAAACAAAACTGGTTTTCATGGAACAGAAAAAATTGTTACTAAATACATCATAAGAGATTGAAATATAACTTAAAGCAACTGTTTTCATAAAACAAAAGCACAAAGAACATCTACAAGAGTTTAGGAAAGACATGGGGAAACTACAGAAAGAAATATGCCCTGGCAGGGCTCAGAAAAGAAATAGAAGATTACAAATAATAAATGATCACACCAAACAAGATGAAATAAAATAGCACACACATGCTTACAAAAGGGACACTACTGAAATCACAATAAATAATACAAAAGGATGCAGATGATGTGATACAAAGCAAGTAAATCAAATGGAAGCGAGTAAGAGTTTCAAAGGGTTAGAGAGAAAACTATAATAAAGTAAAAAATCATATCCCCTCAAAAACAACTGAATGCACGAAACTGAAAATGTATTTAAAAATATAATTCAAGAAAACTTCCTTAAAGCAAAGAAAACTTACAGCTGCATTTGAAAAGGACATTATTAGATCCCAGAAAAAGATCAACACAGATTAGGCAACGCAGCATATTTTATTATAGTTACTGGATTTGATAGATAATGACAGGCTCCCCAACCAGGACAAAAGTTGAAGTCCTCCAGGGCAGCCTCATTAGCTCCACAGTGACAAAATGCTAGAGTTAGTAGAAACAACGACCAGAACCTCTAAAGAAAAGAAAGTGTAATCCCTAAGGTTTCTATCCAGAAAAACTGTCATAAAAAGGAATAAAAAAACGTTTGCCTGTCACAGTGACAAAGATCAACAAGTCTGATAGCATGGTATATGTGGGCAAGGGTGTAGGAACATGTGGCTTCTTATACATACCAGGTGGGACAATCCGTTGGTACAATTTCTAAGGAGAGCAATATGACAGATGTACTAAAATTATACATAGTAGTCTTTGAATCAGCAACTCCACTTGATTTTTTCTTTCAGGAATAATTCATAAAAGCGCAAGGATATAAGTACAAGAATTTTCATGTGATATTTTGGTTATAGAAAATGATTGGAAGCAAAGTAAATCATTACCATTAGAGGAATGTTTAAATGCATCATTACATACCAGAAAGAACACTTGGGACAAGGTAAATGCGTTTCTATTGTAAAAGGCGAGATGGCAACATTTTTGATCACAGAATGGGCCTTTCTGTTTCCTGGCTGTATAGTCAGACTCTTAAAGGTCATGATAATTGGGAAAAAAAGCTACTGTAAGCATCTCCCTCCACTTTATTTTAAATGCCTTCCCTAAGCTGTGCTGCCTTTCCCCACACGCCCTCTCTACCTTTTGACCCATCAAAGTTCTATATTAAGAAAGACTATGATGAATTCATTCTCTTTAAAGCATAAATGTCGCATAAGGTTATTGCATGATTTTGGGGGGCTGGTTTGCTGAGAGAAGACAACATTTAATGCAAAAGAATATGTGATTTTAGTCTCCAAGTCAGCTTGCATGTTAGGTAGTTCATAGGTGGTGGTGGGAATGTAGCCCTCTCCAATATTAGGCTCTGCTTGATTGTAATCCTGGCCTTGCCCAGAAAATACATATTTGCATACATTGGGAGAGAGAGTTTTCCTCTTCTTGAGTTCTGTGAAGTTGTTCATCCTCTCCCTTGGGCATCTGTGTAGAGAATTTGTTTATTTGTTTGTTTTATGTCCCCTCTGCCACATTAGTGTGCCATATTGCATTCAACAAATGGCTAGGGAATTCAATATAAGTTTTTTTTTCAAGCTCAATATTTTATGTGCAAATCGTGTATAAGCATTCTCCTGAGCATTATGAAGAACATTGGAGATTTTGCCTGAGCTCTTTCCAGACCTTAAGATTTACTGGTACCCTTCCCATCACATGCTCTCAAATGTCCTCTTTTACTTTCTCCATGCCTGCTTTTCCTAAAAGACTAGCTACTTTTGTGCCTTGTCGGCAAAGCCTGTACTGCTTCTCCAAACACAGGAATCTCTCTTCTCTGAACTCATAACCCTCATTGAATAGGTCTATAGTGTGATATTCTAGCAGAAAGTAGCTCTGTGCCATCTGCCTCTCTGGTATGGCTGGTTGATGTTTCAGGGTTAATATTTTATGAATATACTTCTTTCATTACAATATGTTGTGTTCAGAAACTTTTTTTTCATTGAAAGAAGCGATGTCCTTCTACATACAGAAGTCTATGAGCACCACCCGCACAATATTGTATTAACACACTTCATTCTTTTTTAAAAAAATAGATAATTAACATAACTCAGTGTTTGCTAATAGGAAGCCACACTGTCCCAGCATGCTCACACTGGGAAATGAGTAGCTTTGCGACAGTTTATCAAGTTTTTCAAGATGGAGTAAAATGGGAAATCTCACTTGTGCTTCCTTGCCAGAGAGGCAGGCATTCCTGATTCCCAGAATAGAGTCTGCTCCATTCCTATCATTGGTTGGGTGGTCCCTTGTCCCCTCTCTGACTGTTGTCTTTAGCAGCAGACTGGCTTCATTCACTGACTTTTAAAGACTGGAAGGCATGTTCAGAAACCTTCTACTTTATCAGGGGTGGATGGAATAGACCATATGTTTTGCTCTTAGTGTTTTACTTTTCTCTTTTTTCCTCCTTATGTCAGAGGTCTTCCCCCTGTGGTTTTGCTGGCAAGCACAGTGACTCTTCCTTTCTCCTTTTTTTTTGGTGTGGTTTTTTTTGTTTGTTTCTTTGTTTTTTTTTTACCAAGACCCAGACCACACTTCCAGTGACACCTGCTAGAGTGTTATTCACTGGTTATGCATTTGAAGTTTACTATTTTGTGCTGACTTGCCAACTAGATTTTAAGCATTTACATGTAGTTAACACATCTTTGTGTCCTCCCTCAGCCGTGCCCAAACTTGCAGAACCTACCACAGAGCTGTTGCTTGATGAGTAGTATCTATATTATCAAAAGATAACATGTAGTCCATGCTTTCAGGGAAGGGTAGGCAGAATGGCTCAAGTATCTTGTTCCTGCTCTCCCCTGACTGTCTACCTTTCTACACTTAAGTTTTAAAGTAATATTGACAAATGTCATTGCTGGTGGCTGGTCAACTTATGGTGAATGAACACAAGCATTCTGAGGAAAAAATACACTAGGAGGCAGGCCAGATTCTTCTCTCCTCTGGGCTCAGATCTCTTACACAATTGGGCAGACTTGTTATTTTATGAAACTTATCCTGGAAAGGAAGTTAAAGCTGTTTTTACAATGTCCCAAATACCCATTGTTCTAGAACTCACATGCCTTTTACAGATCAAATCTGCTAGTAAATCATTCTCTCCTGACATATCAAATAGAGTGATTTCCAAAACTCATGTTAGTCATACTTTATCAGATTGGATCTATGTCTCAGAAGACTTTACTAGATCTGTATTTTATAAAAACAAATATAAAGAAATGGCATGTTCTTCTAAATTTAGAAAAAAAATAAATCATGATGCCATTTTATAGATCAACAGGTCATGCATAGTAAGTCAGTAACTATTTGGTTGTGTGTGTGTGTGTGTGTGTGTGTGTGTGTGTGTGTGTTTGCTTTTAAGATGATTTCATACAAAACTCAGTTATCTTTCTAATTCCTAGGGCATGTGGAAATCTCACTGGATTTGAAACTTATGGATTATTTTTTTTCAGTTCATGGAAAATTTGGTAAAACAAGATTAAAATAAGATTAAAATAAGATAAGTGAATTCTGTGCACAGTCCTGAAGCTTGTTTATACTATATATATACAGCACTTATTCTCAGAGGATAGCTTGGAAATGTAAGAAAGTGAGACCTACAAACCTCTTTTTAAAAGAATATTGTATCTGTCTTATAACTGTATCCTCCTGGAAGAAGATTATTTATTGAAATAATTGTAGAAGTTGACAATTTTTTTCCTGAGAAAGTTAGAAAAGTTTCCTTTGTGTTTTATTCAAGAAGAAGCAGTCTGAGAAAAACGTCTCCGTTGACCTAGATTCCCTGTTTTCCTGTAAGCTAATAATTCAAAGAACCCAAATTTATGCATCTGACACCATCTCATCATAAATAACAATATTCCTGCATATATAGTATAACGCTCTTCAAGATGTGCAAATCATTTCACACACATTTTCTCATTAATCCTCCCATGTTATTATCGCCAAATTTCAGAGATGTGGAAATTGATATGGAGAGAAGAGGAGCTACTTACCCAAAAATATGTACTATGCTAAGTAAAGAGATGGGAATGAATTTCCAGCCTGCTCTTTGTACTAGACAGACGTCAGTTCTGCCCTTCCCCACAGGATCATTGAAGTGTCTTCCTGCATAAAGTGCCACATGCTTTAAATAACTGAGGATATATTTTTAGGCCAATTAAACACCTATCTAATTTATTTACAGTAGCCACAATGTCTCATTTGGGAGATCAATACCTCACCAATTCTGAGCCATGAAACATAAATTCTTTTGGTTAAAAGCAAGCTGCTTCCCTTATCGATTTATGGAACTTGGCTGTTAGCATCATGGCCCTGCCATCTTTCCCATTGGAATGGGCTTGGATAATTTATTTTGCCAAGAGCAAGATTTATACACATGAACCATTTTTATACCAGTAATGAATGTATTACTTTCTCTCAAATATACAGTGAAAAATTACTATGAAGTCATTATTCAGGCTCAGCTGCTGATGGGGCTGGGGATGAACAAATAGTCCTTTCAAGTTTTTTTCCCTCTCTCTCTGTCTCTCTGTCTTGAAACCCTCATTCTTCCATACGTGTGGGAGATACACCTATAAGCCATTCGGAGGAGAAGCCTCATTGCAGCTTCTGAGAAAATGCCTTACTGAATCTCCATTTGACCCTCCTATTTGGAGTAATTGGAAGGTTAAAAAGTACACTTTCTGGACTCCTTTGCAGCTAAATGCATCACTTAGGTGCACTTGAATGAGATTCAGAAGCCAGAGGTTAGGCATGCGCCATTTTCTTGCAGATGTAGTAGCTGACAGGTAAATTCTGACAGTTGTATGGGTTCAAAATGACATAGTCATGGAATGGTCATCAGTGACACTGGTGTGAGGAGGCTCTGGTGGCCACAGCTACAAGACTGGCAGTAGCTAATATGTGTCATTTGGGTTTCATGTGTAGTGGTATGACTTTAAAACTGAAAGTTCAAGAGCAGATCACTGACATTGATTCCTCCTGCCCTTCCAAAGATTTTATAAGCACATACTCCTTGCATGAAATCACTTTCTGCTTAATATGTCGTTTTGGAACCTAACTGATGCTACCATTTTTCTTCCACTTATTTTAAGTGCTGAGGAATAGATATTTGAGGGTTGGGTCATCATAGCATGAAAGGTCAGGCATATATGGGTTGAAATCCTGTTTTTGACAATTAGTAACTCTGAAACTTTGGTTCTATATTTTAATCTTAAAAGTGAATCTAAGAATACCACTTACCAACTTTATAAGAGTTTTGTGAATATTATAAATAATACGATGCATAAAGTGCTAATTCAATCAGGCCAATTTGGTTTCAATAATATTTAATTTAATAAGTTATTAATAATTTAATTAAGTAACATTTATAAAACACTTTTACTAAAATTGGATTAAATAAGGACATTTATCATCTCAAATAACTGCAAGTTAATATGTAGGAGGAGGTCTAGAAATTATATATGTTATGTGACTCAATAATATCAAAATGGTTCAATTATGTAAATCAGCCAATGGTTGCTTTTTAGAATCAAATTTTATTGAACCACAGTCATGCTACTCTGGTGATTTCTACACTGCAATGGCCAAGTTGAATAATTGCCATGGGAACCATGGGCTATCAGGTCAGCAAAGCTAAAGCATTTATTATTTGGCCTTTTGCAGAAAGTTGTTCAACCCTTAATATAAACAGTGACACTGTTGTCCTCAGCAATAATTTCATCCCAAGGGTGGATCACTTCATGCCCACAAAATGGCTGCCAATAGTAAAGAGGAGAGAGAGAGAGAGAGAGAGAGAGAGAGAGATTGGCAGATAAAACTATCTCCTTTAGGCATAGCACATTCTGTTCTTTAAGTTTAATTGGATCAGACTATAGGACAGTTACTCTGGGACCAGTAACGGTTGTTAGGAGACCCAGTGGGCATAAATTCATTTACCTTAAACAGAATGCTACGGAGCTCCTGATGGTCTACTGATGGTGAAAAATTTGCAGGCCTATAAGGAAGAGAAAATGTTTTTCAGCAACACACTTTATTTACCACAAGCACTTAACAAAGTACCTGAAAACATTATAAGTACTCAATCTTCATTCATCCCTTTGCCAAGCAATGTTGGGGCCTGCTCAGGTAAAGTAAAACGAGCACTGGGCTAGGAGGTGGGTGACATGGAATTTCATATTGACTCAAGCTAAGATTAGCCTGCGGCCTTAGGGGCAAAAAATCACATAGCTTTAATCTCTTCACTGGTATATAAAGGGCTATGGGTTAGACAACATCTAAGGGCCATTCTGGGTATTAAATGAAAATATTTAATAAAGGACCTATATTTACATAATGCAGTAGAGTTTTCAAGTTGATTTCCATACTCATTAGTAGGAAGTTAGTTGCAGCAATAGAAGGGAGAATATCCCCAAGTTGTAAAATTAGAATTCATGTTTACTTTTTGATAGATGCACATCTTACCGGGGCTTAATGTCAAGGTGAGGTGAGAGATGAACACTCTTACAGAACATCTCATTCATTCATACAACACATATTATTCAATGTCTACTATGTGCCAGACTGAGCTAAATAGAGAAGAGGCCCTGATCTCACAAAGTCTACATTCAAATGGGAGATGAAGAATAGTCAGTAACCACATTAAAACACACACAAACACATACATCCAACTCCAGATAGTGATAAGATGCTATGATGGTGAGAAAGCAGTGAAGATGATAATAAATGAGTGTGGCTGTTACAACATGTCAGAAGGTCAAGGTAGACTTCTTTGAGAGGATTTTTCCTCTGTTAAGATGTGAACAGGTAAAGCCGGAGGAAGAGCATTTTTTTTCCTTTTATATATTTTGCCTCATTTTTTGATCTATTGATATGGCTGTAATTTTCCATTTCTCTCCTAAAAATGTTCTCTGTTGGGAAGTTCTTACAGGTCTTCCCTGGGGAAAACCTTCAGTGTTGGAAGAAGGAAGGTTGGGGAAGGAAGTTTTAAAAAATAATTTTATGATTTATTTCAGAATTCTTGAGCTATGTCTTCTGAGGTTGCAAAATTCTTCTTCAATAATTAGAAAAGTTAAGCTCATGTTTTCTAATTTAGGAAATATATTTTAGGCAATAGAAACTGAAGTACCCAGAGACCGATAGCAGTATCTTTCTATGCCAGTCACATTGCAGGAAGAGGTAGAGGCACCACGCCCCAGATTCACCCACTCCTGGGTAACATAATTTTTTAAGCTTCAGAAAAAATGCACAAAATCCTACAAGAGGTAGCAGAAGTACCTTGCTTGGAGTCTACACTGAAAATGGTTTCCTTTCGAGTAAAGTTACAATGCTTCATGTTATGTCCATCTCCTCCCCCAATAGGAGCTGATACTGAACTGCTAAATTAATCCTTTTTCACTATAGCAAGGGTCTTATGTTATATGTAGTGATCCCTCATTTATGCCTCCTACTCTTGTATCCCTAAAACCTTGTTTCTACTTTTGAATATGTTTTTTTCAGAGCAGCTTATAGCATTTAGACATTTGAATATATTTTTAATGTGACACCAAAAAAAGTGTTAATCTGGGAAATACAAAAGCAATGTGGGAAAGAATAATTCTACTTCCAGGAAAAATGATGCGGTTAATGTTGGTAATGATTGGTTTGCAGATATTGTAAAAGTCAGTTTTTTCTTATCTGTGGCTGAGTCTACATGATGAAGAAGCAAATTATTAATTCAATTAATCATTACTCCCTTTCCTGCCCCAGAAAAAAATCATCCTGTTTTGTACCACTACTCCTATGACAAAGTTCTGAAAATATCGCTTAATTCCTATTGTGTAAATGATGAAATTGGTTTGAAGTCATAAGAGCCAAACAATGTTGAAGATAGAAATACAAATGATTAAATCAATGGGAAACCACATAAATATATATATGTATGTAAATAATATAAATAATAATACTAAGATATCTTGCGTGTTTGCAATATACCAGCCTTTACCACCATGTAAAGAATCATTCACATATGTAAGTTCTTTATTTTTTGTTTATTTAAAAACATTTTTTAATGTTTATTCATTATCTAGAGACAGAGAGAGACAGAGCATGATCAGGGAGGGGCAGAGAGAGAGGGAGACACAGAATCCAAAGCAGGCTCCGGGCTCTGAGCTATCAGCACAGAGCCCGATGTGGGGCTCAAACCCATGAACCATGAGATCATGACCTGAGCTGAAGTCAACGCTTAACTGACTGAGCCACTCAGGTGCCCCATGTATAAGTTCTTTAGAGAGTCTACATCCAGACCCTAAACAGTGCCCTCCCTACTTGGTGACTGCAACAATCTCCATATTGGCCTGGGGAAAAGACAAAGAGATGGTAGGTAGATATACCCATAGAAAAATGATTATAATTAACCCCAGTTTAGAGTTAAGAAAACAGAGACTTAAAGAGATTCTAAATAACTCCCCCAAAGTCACATAATTCGTAAGTGCAGCTTCAAGCTCAGGTCTTCATAACACCAAGCTCCCTCCATTATAGTAGGATACCTGAACTGATATGCTTTTGTATCTTCTGTTATGTCTAGGACATATGGAACCCTCACAAATATATGCTGATTGAAGGAAATAATGGCAATACAAGGAAATCTCAATGGAATCATTAATGTCCTTCTGATTTCCAGTTAATAATTTTTACTCTAAGGGAGTTATAGTCTGGATTGGGTTTGACTTGTTTTTTGCTTTATTTACTTATTTATTGTTTGTTTGTTTTCTTAAAGAGATGAATAATAAATACTTTAAGCTTTGCAGGCCATATGTCCCTGTCATAATTCCTTGTACTTGTAGTGCAAAAATAGCCATAGATGATAGCAAATGAATGGATATAGCTATGTTGCAATAAAACTTTATTTACAAAAACAGGGCCAGCCTGTGGGTCTAATTTGCTGACCACTGGTCTAGATACTAAAACTATTCTACTTTTTATTGAGTACTTTCTCCCAAGTATGCTCCTGTGGCCTGCAGCACTCACTTCTTATATCCAGGTAGGCAGTGCTCACTTGTGTTTGGAATGTCCTTGTATATCACCCAGGCAACCAGTTCACATACCATCACCTTCTCTCTTGTCTGGAGCCTATCCTCAGAAAAAAAGATATACATCCAAAAGCCTTATTTGAAACTTTTAGACAGGAAGCCAAGTATTTGGGGAGTCACTTTGGACTCCTTGGACAGCTTGAAACACAATCAAGGATAAGAAAGCACTATGACTAAGAGTGAGAGAAGTAAGGTAACATATTGGTTGGGATACCTGGTATTTGGTAGCATTTTTACAGCCATAAAACATATTTAATATCTTATTTGATTTGTTCATTCAATTTTATGAAGTTTGAAATCCTGCTATATTTTGAAACATGTACACTTAGAGAGAAAAAGTGAGATGTCAGTGTGCTTGGTAAATGGTGGAGCTACAGCTCCTTTGATATCGACATCCATGATATTATGGAATTTTATCTAGAATTTTAATATTAAACCAAGAATCATCACAAAGCCTATTACTAAAATTATGTATAATATGTATGTATTAATTCTAACTATAATGTATTTCTCAGTATTTGTTGAACAAATATTATATATATTATATATAATGGTCATGCATAGTCTTATATCTATGTAAAGATGATTTTCATTCTAACTCTAGACATGTGTTCTGCCCTATCAGTGATAATAACACCTTTCCCAGTGACCTTGAAAGAGAATCTCCCCTGGGCAGTGAATAGAAGGGTTCAGGTGGTATAAACATAGCAACACAAAGAACCTCTGTACTTCTGAGTCATAGAAACACCTTTCAAATACTCTTTGGGTCAATGATAAATAAATGGTATTCATGTTACTTTTTTTGTTTGTTTGTTTGTTTGCTTCTTCTGGCCATTATTACACCTGATAGTTGGCATGGACTGAAGGGATGTTGCAATAGGAGTGCAATTTATTTGCTATCATGGATATTAATATTAGGGGAGTCCTAGATAAGCCATTTACCAAGCATATTAACAGTGTTGTCATTCATCACAGAAGTGACCTCAGAATCCTTAACACAGCACTCTGGGCCTACAAAGCCAATCAGTAAGATTTTGTGTCACAGTTGAAACCTGCTTTTCAACCCAGCTGTAGCTACCAAAGCTCAATTGTTTCATTATTGGGATGGGTTCTGGAAATGGTTCATTTTTGCAAGCACATGATGAATGTGAGTTCTAGCCAATCTCTATGGTGAAATTTTGTTACACAGAGAGGACATTCAACTTATATTAACTATGAGTTATACCAGGAGCTATACTTAATTCATTTGGACTTCATTTGGTCATCTGCTTTTTATATTGCACTCAGTCTTTTTGACCAGACTGAAATAAAAACAACAACAGTGAACTTCAGTCTAATTTATTATGCTGGATATGGCATCTAGAGATAAAGGGAGAGTGAAATTTTTCCATTAATCTAATTAATGGTTCTTTCAAATTATTCCCTTATTGTTTGTGACTGATTTAATTTCATAAGCAGTATTTCTGTGAAAATGTATTTCTACATTTACTTTAGAAATATAAGGCATTTCTCTGAGATATTTTCTGTTTGTTACTTGTTTCATGTTTGGCGTTCAATTTTTTGTTTTTGCTTTCAGATCTGATCTATTTTGATATAGTCACTGGAGATAACTTGAACATGGAAGGCAGCCTAGCAAAAATATGAAATATCTTGATACTGAAGTCATATAGTTTAAAAACTGTATTTGAGATTTATGATTTCATAGTTATACAATAAGCCTCCAACTTGGAAAGTTGTTATTTTCTAAAAGTGTCCTAGTGAACAAGTTGTCTGACCACTGTAGTTAGATTTGTAGGCTAACTTCCAAAGTGTAATTAACATATAACATAGCATAAGGGTTTATATGTAATATATGCAATAGAATGTTGACTCCAATTCAGTAAACTAGTACACTCTTCATTTTGAATATTTATAGCTTAATAATAAGCTTGTTTACTTAAAAGAGAAGGAAGATATAGCTGAGATATTTTATAGAAATTCTGAAAGGGAATTAAGAATGTTTTTAGAAATTTTTGAAGATGAAGGCATTGTTTTTTTCTAATTACATATAAATAACCTTTGAAAACATGACTTTTTAAAATCTGAATTTTTCCTGTATTTTCTGTTCAAATTGGGGCCATTTCTGGAATCAATAGGAGAAACGAAAATGGAATAGAAATTTTAGTCAGGTAAATGAGGAAGAGTTGAAAGGGAAAAGGAAACAGGAAAGATGGTTAAATATAGATGTGGGTTTGTCTCAGATGAAATCAACAAAGTTTTAAGTGATGAAAGCCACAGAAGAAAGCAGAACATCTATGCATAACACTTAATTAGGAGGAAAGGGAATGCTGAGAGAAAAATAGGAGTACTGTTCACAGTACAGTTTTGGTTGATATCATTGGCTTAAGATGATACATGTCCCCAGTGAGTGATGAAGATGGCTCACAGGACACAGCCACTTTGGAAGACAGTTTGTCGATTTTATCATGAAACTAAACATGCTCTTAACCATATGATCAGCAATCAACTCCTTGGTATTTACCTGAAGGAACTGAAAACTTATGTTCACACAAAATGTACACATGAACGTTTAGCAGCCATATTCATAACTGTAGAAACTTGGAAGCAACCACAAGTATTCTTCAGTAGGTGAATGGATAAATAAACTGTGCTCCATCCACACAAAGAAATATTGCGTGCTGAAAGGAAGTGAGCTACTAAGCCATGAAAACACATGGAAGAAACTTAAGTGCGTATTACTAAGTGAAAGAAGCCAATGTGGAAAGTCTACATATTATCTGGTTCCAACTATAGAACATTCTTTAAAAGACAAACCTATAAAGATCCTATGGCTAAACAAGAACAACAACAAAAACTATGATTTTATGGTGAATAGACCAGTGGTTGCCGGGGGTTGGAGGATGGCAGAGGGAAAGTTGAATAGGCAGAGTCCAGAAGATTTTTAGGAGGGTGAAAAAACTCTGGATGATATCATAATGATGGATACATGTCTTTATACATTTGCTCAAACCCAAGGAATGGACTATGGACTTGGGTGATTATGATGTGTCAATGTAGTTTTATCAGTTGTAACCAATGTACCATTCTGGTGCATTATATGGCAATGGGTGGCATATATGCCCCTGTGGTGGCAGGGACATATGGAAAATCTCTGTTTCTTTCCCCCAATTTTGCTATATACCTTAAATTGCTTTAAAAAAACAAAGTCTTAATAAAAAAAAACTTAAAGATGGCATCAAGTAAGGGAAATCATCCATTATTAGTTGTTCACAGCTAAGGAATATTGAGCAGTTACATTTTCATAAGTGATTAAGTCTCTGTAGTTCAACAACAACAACACATAGTGGATTAATCAGTCTGCACTTTCGTGCTTCTGTGAGTGAGCTGGGGGATGGGTCACTTCATTCTTAGTAGGACCTCACAACAAGTAGGTTCACGCCATATAGGAAAATTAAATGAAATACACAATGTACTTCCAGGTTAGGTTGATTTACTGCAATGTCGTCCGTATTGGTATCTTCTTAGAAAACTGTTACTCAACTAGAGTTTTCTTGGTGATGACCACCACCATTTGAAAGCTTTCATCTTTTCCTCCATAGTGAAAAATCTCTTTTTCTGTTCATGAGTTTGTTATCCTTGGTCCAGCGCAAACTTACTGAGGTACTCTGGAGTTGGCCCCATGGTTTTTAGGAGAACCAGCAATTAAATATCATGAGCGACTGCATCTTTCATAGGTGATTAATAGAAAAATACTGCTTGAAATAGTAGAGACTTACACACATTCCCGTATAGGATTCATTCTCTATAGACTTCTATTGCCACCAATGAGCTAGCTGTCTGTGGATAATCTGATTAATTTATGTAAATGTGTTATTAAACTGCTATTGATTATATTAATCTTCTTTCATATACTAAATGTTTCTTGCAAAAACATGTAAAAAGGGAGATGATTTAAATGCATGAGATTCTTAAGAAGATATAACCTATTTTTAAAGTCAATTTTATAAAGAATCTATACCTGTTGTCTGGGCACTCATGGACCTTCTTATAATAATCACTTCTTTATTAGATGAAAACAGGGTGGCTAACGTGTTTTGTTCATGTCCAATTATCTTAGGCCTGCTTTCTGCCTCTGAAAGTCTCACACTGAAACAGTCTTGACATGCAGAACACACCTTCCATATTATATTTTATTTAAAGAATTTCAGAATAGTCAAGAACACCAACATCTTGAAATAGGTGATTTCTTCCACATTTTCTGGGCAGAGGCTTTCTTTAAAAAATGACAGATACAGCTATAACAAAATAAACTTAGGAATACTATGTCATTTTATCTTAATTAAAAATTACTAAGAATATATTTCTAGCATATTATAAATAGTCTAAAATGATGTAATAAAGGAAAATTTTTCCTAGATACAGTTAGAAGACATAGGAATTATTTCTTTCTTGTTAAGTAAATAAATATTATTGGCTACAAGTAGAGCCTGCATGTGCAAACTAAAATATGGATTGAGTTCATTATCAAGTACTGAATTAGAAGTGCTGAATAAATGCTAGTGCTTCCAGAATTTCTGGGGATAGGCAAAAGACTATATGTACTGACTGTGCAACTGATGGATACTGATAGAATTCTCTCTGAATAACATTCAGATGAAAGTGTTATAGAGGGAAGATGACAGGACACTTGGGAACAGAAGCCAGTCCCAGATGCTGAAGCTTGTACAGTGGCTGGATAGGGCCATCAGTGTGGTAGGGATTAGCATTCCCTTCCCCCCAAGTTCCTTCTGCTGGACCCATTATGTGAGCTATAGAACAGAGTAGGGGCTTACAGCACCCCACAGGGTCTCAGTATTTGCTTGAAGACTTCTAAGATTCCCCTCCATCTTATTTAGCAAATTTGCAGAAAGAATTAACACTTATTTCAAAAATACTTAGTAGAGTTTGATTTAAAAAATACTGATTTTTTTCTTTAGCAAACTAGATAGTGTGTTCATTGTCCTCCTCATTCCATACTTTTTTTTGCTTTTATTTAATTAATTAATTAATTTATTTATTTATTTTTAATAGTTTATTTTTAAATTGGTTTCCATAATACACCCAGTGCTTCTCCCCCACAAGTGCCCCCCACCATGACCATCACCCCCTTCCCCCCTCCCCCTTCAGTCCATGGTTCGTTTTCAGTATTCAATAGTCTTTCATGATTTGTGTCCCTCACTCTCCCCAGCTCTCTTTCCCCCTTCCCCTCTTCCTGGTCCTCCATTAAGTTTCTCCTGTTCTCTTGTTAGACCTATAAGTGCAAACATATGGTATCTGTCCTTCCCTGCCTGACTTATTTCGCTTAGCATGACCCCCTCAAGGTCCATCCACTTTCCTACGAAGGGCCATATGTCATTCCCTCTCATTGCCAGGTAGTACTCCATCGTGTATATATACCACATCTTCTTGATCCATTCGTCAGGTGATGGACATTTAGGCTCTTTCAGTGTTTTGGCTATTGTTGACATTGCTGCTATGAACATTGGGGTACATGTGCTCCTATGCATCAGCACTTCTGTATCCCTTGGGTAAATCCCTAGCAGTGCTATTGCTGGGTTATAAAGGAGTTCTATGGATAGTTTTTTGAGGAGCCTCCACACTGCTTTCCAGAGTGGCTGCACCAGTTTACATTCCCACCAACATACTTTAATTAGTAACTCAGTGACTCATACTGTCATCACTGGGATTAATAATTCTGAAGCTCCATAACCCAAATCTTATATAGATGGAATATTCTATACATCAGCATAATGTCCTGGAACCAGTAAATCTTCTCTATGGCAATATGAATGCCACTGAGTGAGGATTATAAACCTTTAGAATATAGAGCCAACTAGCTCATGTGATTTGAAAGATGTTAGAATATTTCCCTTTCTTCTCCTAAATCCTTTTCCCATCAGGTAACTGAGTTAAAAATTCTATTAAATATAAATACCTTTAGTTTAAATTTTTGTTTTATACTTAAATTGCCTCTTGATTTTGGGGAGAAATAATTATTTTTATTAGGTATACAATTATTACTGGTAGAAGTAATAAATGATGATTAAAAACACTAGAATCATTTATTGGGTGTTTGTTATGTGTCAGTCACTGGGCCAAGATTACCATACACTTAAGTCTTTATAAAAGTAACTATAAAGAATGTTCCAATGGGGAAGTATTCTTCATATCTTTATTGCATAATTGGGAATATTACAGAATAGAGAGTTAATCCCCTTAGCCTAGGCCTTAGTCTAGTGAATGAAGGCACTGTATAGCTTGTTTATTACCTTGTGTAATCATTTTTACATTGCTAAAGATAATTCCCTGTTAGAATATAAAAAGCTGAGAATGTAAGAATGTTCTTGCATTGGTTCATGCAGTTTTCTCTACCTTTGCTTTCTTTGTCACTTGAAATCCTTTATAATCATCTTTCCAGATCAGTTCAAATGCTATAGTCTCCAAGAAGTTTGCCCCAGTACCACACAGCTTTTCCCATCCAATTTGTTGGAATTATTCCTTCCTCTTTGTCCTAGGAGCATATTATCTATGCCTAAATTACAGGACATCACATTGGGCTTATTTGATTATTTCTGTCCCATCCCTGAGATTGCCTGTTTGCTCAAGAGTATGAACTGTGTTTGTTTTCCTTGAACCCCCAAGACCTTAGCTCTTTTATCCATTGTACATACACAATAAACAACTGATTTGAATTTATTCCACAACACGGGGTGTAGGAAATGTGATTTTTTTTCATTTCCTCTGTCACATCCACCTATAAGTGGAAAATCAGTTGGGAGTGTAGAGGAGAAAGAAACATAGGAAGGGGAGCTGACAATAAATGAACTATATTCTGATGACTTTACATTTTTGTTAAGAGGCAGACAGAGAGAAAAGAAGTACTGTTAGTCTTGCTTCAGGAGGCAAATGACATACCTAAGAGATTAAATGACCGAATCTGGAAAGACTTTGGGCAGGAGACGGGGTCTTTCTAACCACAGTTCTCTTACAACAATTAAGATTTGGATAGCAAATACCCGACATTTAATAAAAGGTTTTAGGGTAATAGGTATTGGTGTATTCTTACTGCATAGAGGACTATAGACAAAGTTCTGAAGTTTTTTTTTAACCTGTTTCCTCATGTCTAATGTCCTCATGGAGATTTTAGTACTTAATTTTGGGGGAACAGTATAGGTAACTGACATACAATATTTGCTCTGTAAGTAGTTCTCGATGCCTTTTTCTATTGTCCCAAATGAATGACTCTCTCAAGAACTATATTGAACAGATATCCAGCCTCAGCAAAAATTTGCTCTTTTTTAATAATAACATTTTACACTGCACTAGCTTTGGAAAAAATTTAGACTTCTTTGTTAGATTTTTTTTTTTCTGATTTGCAGTTGTTTGTTTGGTTGGTTGGTTTTTAAATGATGGTTGAACAAATTGTATTCTAGGGGAAAAAATGTTTTTGTACCACTGCTTCTATGACCAAGGAATACACATACCAGTGTAATATGACTGCACTACATTCTGAAGTATGGGCTCATTAGCTGTAGCATACTTCTACTCATGAAGTCACAAGGTCTACTTTTCTTTCAGGAAAAATTCAATCTGATTGTTAGCAACATCCATCTAAGCACTAAACAGTAAGGCTCAAAGACAACCCATTAAGTGACAACACAATCCAATATGATCATTTTCTTTAACAAATAATGGCAAAAAAAAAAAGAAAAGATATGAAAGTTTATTGGGTTTAAGCAAGATTCCTCATAAATTGGTAAAAGTCTTTGTAAACTTGTGTTTTGGTGGACAATGGTGGGCCCCACATCATTTATGAAATTTAAGTAAAGGTAAAACAACTGGAGTTTGGCATAACCTGAAGGTTTGAACTGGGTAGACTTGGATTTCCTCACCAAATATCAGAACATTTGAAAGTTTATATAAGTTTGTGGATTCCTAACATGTTCTTAATGGAAACAAATGAGGATTGTGGTACATACATGACCTTTTGAAGTTAATATGATAAATTCTGCCCTTCCACAAAACTTTCCAGAATGTTCCTATGAAAATTTAAAATGTAGAGAATTGTAGCATATTTACCTCTGAAAACAAACAAAAAAACCTCCAAAAAACCAAAACCAAAACAAAACCCCCCCAAACAAATTTCTTTTTAATGGAGATGAAAATTAAAAACACACTGATTTTTTTTCAAATTGACTTTTACATGTATAATTTGGAATTTTAAGGTAAGGGTGAGACTCAAAATTTGAATCATGGCAGATGTCTAATGGAGCCTTGTTGAATAAATAAATTTGCGAATAAATGGAAGAACTAAAGGAACTTCAGAGATAGGAAAGCAAGGTGACCCTGTGGTACCATGTAATATTCCTACTGACGAATCTTAACCAGTGACTACAGTACCAATTCAACCCCTCACAGTTACCACTTTAGGACACACCAGTATAAAAGTAAAATGAGGGGCTATCTGGATGGCTCAGTTGGTTGAACATTCAACCCTTGATTTTGGGTCAAGTAATAATTCCAGGGTTGTGGGACTGAGCCCCACATAGGGCTCCACACTGAGCATGGAGCCTGCTTGGGATTCCTTCTCTCCCTCTCCCTCTGCCCTTTCCCCACTCACATTCCTTCTCTTTAAAATAAAAAAAAAAGTGTAAATGAGGTAATGTAAATCAGATGGAAAATTGATGCTTTATCTCCATTATTAATTTGTTAATTTATTTTATCACTTTATCTACAAGTGCATTTGTTTATTTTGCTTACATTATTTACTATTGCCTTTATTTAAGTTTTCTTGCTCTGTCTCCTGGATTTATCTATTGACTTCAAATGAAGTCCACTGTGGAATGGCCAACCCATTGGCTATTCTGGCTGATTGTGTGCTGGTTGCAGCTACCACTGGAATAACAATTCAGGCTCAGAGTTCTCATTATCCATGTGAGAGAATGTTTTTTATGCTTAAATGATTACTGTATTTCACTTTTTCTCTAAATAAAATATTAAATCATCCTGAAATGCGAGATTTAAAAATGTTGGAAAGGCTATAGGATACATGACTTTAGATTTGGTGGTTGCATATGCTATACTAAAAGGTCTGCTTAATTATGAAATAATTCCAAAGTACCAGTTGGACCGCTTCTCCTGAAAGGAAACTTGAAATGTGAAAAAGTCATCACTTATTGAATGCAAATTCCATGAGTACATCTCTGTGTTTGATAGTCCTCAAGAAATAAAATTCAAAAGAGAAACTCATCTTAGATGCAGAGGGCTCTTAAGGTCTCCCTTTGCTTTCTTTTTAGTTTACTCAGGCCCAGTGCCTTTGGGTTCATTCCCAAGTTTGCTACATTTGCTTTGCAGCATTACCATCAATTCAATTCAGACTGGGGCATGAGGTCTATGTTTACAAAGTACTAATGCTTTCATTTGGGCTCCCAGTCTTTCTTTCTGACCTTCATACTTGCTGTTACAGAAAGAGCCCTGCTCTTTAAACAATAGAGTCCTCAACAAACATCCATCTCCCCTCAGAAGTGCCTCTTCACAGGCCAGACAGCAAAGAAGACATTAAATACCAAATCCAAGGTTGCTTTTCCAGACAAAGGATAAAGCCAGAATCTTGAATCTATAATCTGTTCATACTCTCAGACAAATGGGGTTATCTTTTGAGAGGCTAGTGATTGCTAAAAATTTTGGTTAAGAGGCAAGAGCACCTATAAAAAAACAGACTAATCAACAAGTAAATGTTGAATTTTTCATAGGCTGTAGGTGATCATTATTATAATGGACATTAAAAGACAAATATATCTATCAGCCCATTAAAATCAATGTTATCATCCAAATGGATTCAGAAACATTAAATACATCTTCCCATAAAACATAAGTAAAGTACTCTGGTTCTGACCTTTTTGAAGGTCTGTGTGAAGCAGAAGAAATGTTCATTAATGTTGCTGGCGCATATCCAGGTCTGAGCCAAGAGAAGTTGGCTTATTTATAAACAAAAGTCCCAATAACTTGCCTTTGCAGGATCACAAATTCCTACCATGAATCATTCTGTATTGTCTGATATATTTTCTAAATTTAGGATGCAATTCATTATCTAAATCCTTGCATGTTTCAAGACTTTTGCCCTTTGTTCTTCAATGTGTAAAAATAAAATAAAAAAGTCCCTAAATCTACAGCACAATGTAACACGATAAAAAGCTCTTTGTTTTAGAAAATTACATGTCAGTACTGTGTAATCTATGGCACCAATTAACCAACAATGCTAATTATAAGTTTTTAAAAGCTAGCAAATTTGTTGCTATATCTTGGAGATGATGTTGATTTTTTTTTCATATTCTTTTGAGATTTTCTCCTTACTTCATTTCATGAGGCCCCCTTTTTAAGAGCACAAAGCTATTTATAACAATAGATGTTTTAAGAATTGGCAAACTGTGAATTCCTAGATGGAATGGCATAATAGTCCCTCAAGGAGGGACTGGACTTTATTCTTGGTGAGTTCCAAAGACACAAAAATAAAGGGCTTGCCAGTTGTCAGTGGGAAGTGAACATAATTATGACTTCACAGCTGCTTCTCCTAAAGAAAAAGGCATGAGAGAGAAAAAAAAGGAAGAGTCATGCTTTTTTTTGTACTGCATCTAAAAAGAATATGCACAGAGGGAATATATTTATGCCAGATATAAGAAGCCATAATCAAAGTAATACTGTACTACCAAATTCATGCCAAGAAATTCAAAGATAAGAGATACGTATGTGCAGTACTTTAGTAATTAGAGCAAAGTACAGAAAATGGAGGGCCCCAAATATGTTCCCACTTGCTTGTTTTTCCTGACGCAAGTGGAGTGGTCTTTCAGCAAAATTGTCATCATCTGCTTTCCTCATCTGACTTTTGTAAAGTGACCTGTTTGGAGAAGAGTTCAAGACTTGATGTGTGGTCTTAAGGAAGGACATTTGGAAAGTTTTACTTGGGATCTTGGAAATTAAACTTTATGAGTGATATAAGATAGTCAAGGTTACTATTCATACCTGCCAGGACTGATCTATTGTTTAATCTAGAACAGTTGTTGGCAACTTTTTCTGTACATGGTTACATTGTAAATATCTTAGACTTTGAAGGCCACTGAGTCTCTGTCCCAGGTTCTCAAGCCTGCTATTGTAGCATGAAAGCAGCCATAGATGAAATGCAAATGAATAGGTGAGGAGATTGTATTCTAATAAAACTTTGTTTATAAAAAACAGGCAGCAGTTAGATTTGACAGGGCCATAGTTTGCAGACCCTTGAGCTAGACCCCCTCAACAGTGTTATTTATTTAACTTCATTAAGGCTTTCAAGAATCATTTTTAAATGTGAGTAATTCCTTTGAAATTTTTTATCAGTCAGTAGTAGAGAGATAAAGAACCTTTTTATTTTTAAATCAAAAACACTACAAAAATACTTTGGTTACTTGCTTACAAAATCATTGTGTCAAGCAACTGCACGCACAAACTTATATTGAACCTAAAACTCTAAATATTTTTTTATCTTCATTGGTCTCTAGCAGATATAACAAATAAAAAGAAAGGATGAACAGTCAACCTGATTTCTGTATAGATAGTTTGGGGCAGGGGGAAGAGGAGGTGCTGGATGAATTGGAGTTAATTGTGAATCTTCTTGAGAAAAATAATGGAAAAATAATCTCTTTAATCTGCTTCCTATATTCACGGGCTAGCTAAGTCTTCTGAAGAAATGTCAAATTATTTGAGTGATAACTGTAAGTGAGTCCAGGGTGATGTCTTTCCCCAGCTCTTCAAGTAATCTGCTATTGACCTCTATATGCCACTTAACTTGTATTTGATCTATTTCCCAATTTATAAAATAAAGGAGAATAAAGAGATGTCTGTAGAGTGGTTTGAAAGCCTGAGTGAAAGGCTCTCTAAAACAGGATGGCTGAGCTTCAAAGAGTCAGGAGGACACTTTGGTGATTGAGAATACATTCAAATCATGTAAGTGGACACAGTGGTAATCTCGTGAATGTCATATTACTCAGCAGTATTCCAGAGGGTCAAATAGATAAGGATGACATAAAAGTTTAATATTCAAGTTAAACCTTTTAATTAAAATAGATCTGAGAAAAATATATAGCAGGAGTCAGTTTTCAATTGAAAGTTGTTATTTTGTGATGTCAGCATAGACATAGATTCACTTAGACATTTTTCAAAAACTCTTTTACATATAATTGAGACTCTAGCTTTTTTTTGAAATTGTGTTTTACTTGCTTTTGTTTCTTACTCTATTTTCCTTCATATTGTTCTCTTTTCTTGAACATTTTTAGTATTGATAATGCTCTGAAAGGTCACATCATAGAAGCAGCAGAAGGTAGTGGAATTGTGCTGAATTGAGTATCAGAATATAGATCTGTCATTTGCTTTCTTGAACCTTTAGTTTCCCTATCAAGTAA
This sequence comes from Suricata suricatta, assembly GCF_006229205.1. Classification (NCBI taxonomy): domain Eukaryota; kingdom Metazoa; phylum Chordata; class Mammalia; order Carnivora; family Herpestidae; genus Suricata; species Suricata suricatta. The sequence goes on from NC_043707.1 coordinate 74,072,107, forward strand.
GAGAGATAGCAAGAAGCTTACGAGAGTTCTTTCAGAGGATTAAACAGGATCCTGAATAAGGAAGTACTTAGCAGTTCCAGGTGTTTGGTAGTCAAGACTTGAATTTGAGTTGGAATGAAAGATGCTGATTGAAACACACAACTTAGTTTATTTCTCCAATAGGAAAAAAGAGAAAGAACAAGTAATTGCAGTTTTCTTAAGAAAGGAAGTGTTGGTATAGGGGCACAACAATTTTTCCCTGTGTCTTAAAATTCTCATGGCAAGGTATTTAACATCGCTTGTCTTCCTCCAAAACTGCCAAGAGCACTCTGCCTGTCATGGTAAAGACAAAGGATGAGCTTGTATGTGTCTGAGTACCCTAAAAGGTGAATACCAAACTTGGATCATAATATAAAGCATTTGTGAATTCAAAGAACACTGGAATATTTTGGCATTAAAAAAAGTTACAGATAACACTTGTAAATATACCAGCATACCTGAACCTTCCTCTTTAATAACCAGGTAGGGATCTGCTTAGAAGTAGGGCAGAAGTGAAAATGAAAAATTTCATAAATTTGGGGCACCTGGGTGGCTCTGTCAGTTAAGTATCCGGCTTCAGCTCAGGTCATGATCTCATGGTTCATGGGTTCAAGCCCCATGTCAGGCTCTGTGCTGACAGCTAGCTCAGAGCCTGGAGACTGCTGCGGATTCTGTGTCTCCCTCTCTCTCTGACCCTCCCCTCCTTGCGCTGTCTCTCTCTGTCTCTAAAAAAAAAAAAATTAAAAACGTTAAAAAAGAGAAAAATTTCATAAATTAAATACTCCAAAATAACTGTCATGAATGAAAAGATACAAACACAACCACATTCACACCCAACATGGTTCAGTAATGTAGAACCATAGCAAAATGGTCATAGGTCCCTGTATCACTCCAGTGATACAAAAGTGGCATGGCTTAGGGCAGGTTAGGCAGTCAGAGCTGTGAGAGGTCATCAGAGTTGGTAAGACCCACATTTGCTGGTTGGCTTTAGATAACTTTCCACACACATGAGGGGTTCATGGGAGATTGTAAGGCAGCAACAAAAGGAAGTTCCTTTGCCCTATGCTTAGTATGTTACTCATCATGAAGAAGAAAGGAAGGGGAGGGAATCTGACTTAGAAGATTTATTTAATCATCTGATACAATATTGGGGAAGTACTGAGTTTTTTGTTTCCACTTAATAGATGGCAAAAACAAGAAAGTAAGGAAAGGTGGTTTTACTGTTCATAACTAATTCAGGGTAGACACGGGGGAAGCTTAAGCTAAATAATTTATGAATAAACTTTTCTTGCCCTTGATTATTTTGATGTTACAAGTAAGGTGAGAGTAAGGTGAGTAAGGTGAGAATTTCTTCTGAGAGTCTATTTAGGTTGCCTTCAAACAGAAATGCAGAGCTGATCAATCTGGTGAAAAGAATTCTAGCTACTTGTGCTACCAGTACCCATTCACTGGGGTCTTTGTACGTCTAGTTATTGCCCAAAGAATTTTATACACTTAGTTCTGTTCTTCACAATACATCCATAAGGTTGGTACTGTCACTGTCTCCATTTTCATATGAAAATGCAGAATTTGGAAAGTCATATATCTTACTTGAGATCACATAGTCAATAAGAGAAAGAACCTGGAATCAGCCAGACCTACCTGACAAGTAAGTCATACCCTGTCTGGCGGGAGCAGGTGGCAGGGGTGAGGAATGGTGAGTCTAGTGAAAGCAGAGGCGTGATTCCAAACAGATCCAACAGTGCACTCCCTACTCCTTGGGATCCAGATGCAGAGGCCTCAGAGAAGCCTGCAGTTCCTCGATTGTGTAGATGTCCAGATCCAGTGCTTCTCTGTTTAGTTGGATTAAAACACTGCATTACCCCTAAGGGGAATGTGAAGCTATCCCACCCACAATGAGACAAAGTAAATCAGCAGATGCTATGATTATCTGCATGGCCCTTTAAAGAAACTCTCCCATCCCCAGCCTGTCATACTCTATCTGCAAGAAGAGTCTTTCAAAGGGAAGAACTCAAAGTGTACAGGGTGGTCATGAATTTCCCCTTGACTCACAGGTAAAAGAAATTTGACTCTTAGTCACCAGGAAACAGGAAGTTTCCCCCATGGTCTTTTGATCTTTTGTTGCTCTGAGGAGGCCCACATATCATTGCTTTGCCACTTCAGGCCATTAAACCCATTTGCTCCTTTATATATCTGCTAAACATGGACACTGAAGTGAAGAAATACAGCCTAAATAAAGATACCAATAACAGCCTACAGGAAGTATTAAAAACAATTCTGTAGAAGGTTAGGAGCCATGCTTTTTCCACTGTGAGCTTTAATGATTCTCTTTTTGATCAGCCTCAAGGTCACTTCACTACGAGCACAAAATCAGAAATGTTGAGAACTTGTTGGGTACTGAATTTTCACAGTGAATCAGTTAGAGGCTATTAAGCAGAGAATGCTCAAGTCATACTATACTGAGAAAGCAGGAAAATTACATGTGTTCCTGCCTCCATATTCTAGCAGGGCTACTTACAACAAGGACCTCTTTCTGTGTTGTATCTCTTGGTTCTGTGCGCTGTGCTTGAGCCTCTAAGAGGATGGACCTACAAAAAGCTGTGAGCTTGGAAGTCTGCCAAACAGACCAGGACTATGAACACAGAAGTTCCTTTCCAAAAGCAGGTGATGAAGAGCCCTGACACATTATTGTCAAAGTACTCATCAATCTCGGCTTTGGGGAGGCAATAGGGCATAGTGGTTAAGCTCAAGTATTTTGGAGACAAACAGAGCTGGATTTGATTCCTGATACTGCATGGACTAATTATGTGACTATGGGAGAACCACTTTATCTCCATAAGGTACAGTCCTATTTTGGAATTCATATTAGCACTCCCTATATAGGATTGCTAAGAGAATTAAATGCTTAATGTAATGTCTGGCCCACAGTGAGTGCTTCATTCATGGAGGTTATCCTTACGGAGCAGCTTATTATGTTTCCATTATTGTTTGGAGCACTGGAGCTAATATTGATGTAAAAAGCACATGCTTTGGCCTCAGAATGTGTACAATTTAGAGGGATTCACAAGAAAAATTCATTTGCAGAAAAATTAAATAGCATTAAGTAGTATACAAACAAAATGTTAATTGTATAGCATGAGTGATGTGTTTTATCCATTTATTCATTCATAAAACACTCAATGAATACTTCCTATGTGGAAGCACTGTGCTAAACACAGATACAAGTAACAGAGCTTAATCTTCATAGTTATCCCTATATTTACTATGGAATGACTGAGGCTTAGAGACAAAAAGGAACACACTCAGTGTTTCACAAATTGTAAGTTACAAGGCTGATATTTGAATCCAGGCTGGTGTGACCCCAAAGTTCATGGTCTTGTAGAGGGTACACAGTCTAGAATTAGAGCCCCTGGTTTTACATATGGACTCTGCTACTCATCAGTTCTGTGATGTCGGCAAGTTACATAACTTCTCTGACCTACAGATTGCTCATCTGGAAAATGAAGATGTTAGTATTTACTTCATTTTTTTTGAGGATTAATTGAGTTAATATATTCAAAAACTTATCTCAGGGGGTGCTTGGGTGGCTTAGTCGGTTAAGCATCTGACTTCAGCTCGGGTCATGATCTCACTGCTCCTGAGTTTGAGCTCTGCATCAGGTGAGCTTGAGCCTGACTTTGGTTGAGCTGGATTCCCACTTTGGAAATCGCCCCACTTCTCATTATCTCCCTCTCTCTCTTTTTCTTGCTCTGCCCCTTGTGGGATTCTTCTCTTTCTCTCTCTCCTCCTTTCTCTGCCCCTCTTTCACTTGCACTCTCTCTCTCTTAATATGTAAAAGTAAAAAAATAAACACCTTTAAAAATTATAAAAAATAATAAAACCTTATCTCAGTGTCTAGCACACTATAAAGACAAAAGCTCTATTGTTATTTAAATAGAGAACACTATAATTATTGCTATCTTAACTGAATTATGACATGTATATATATATAAGCACTATACTATTATTATCATTATTATTAATGTAAGTTATATTACACTTGAATAGTGTGCCTGCCTTCAGTCAAAATTGTCATTCTCTAACCTTAAAGCTCCATACTTCCTGACTCTGTTAAATGGTATTACCATATACCTTATAACACTATTTGAAAAAATTGATGTCTTTGTTGACTCTGACGGATAATCACAGAGATTCTAGAATTAGAACACACCTCGGTTTAATTTCTAAGTCATGTTTTTTTCATGAAAATTAATGCATGATTGTATGTAAGTGATTAGAGCATATCGTACATCCTCAATAAAAGCTGGTTATTGTTCATGAGAGACTCTTAAATACTGAGAACAAACTGAGGGCTTATGGGAGAGTGGGAAAGGGGAAGCAGGGTGATGGGCATGGAGGAGGCCACTTGTGGGGATGAGCACTGGGTGTTATATGGAAAACAACCTGATAATAAACTATAAAAGAAAAAAATGGTTATTGTTAGTATGATGAGTTAATTCACTTTCTTTTAACACATCACAGTCAGTGAGTCCTATTGCTTTTCCTTTAAAACGTTTTTCATATCACTCCTTCTCAAAAATTTCCTCCTTACAAATCTTTGGGCTCTAGGTTTCCTTCTAGGTACAATCCGTGCTGTGTTCCATTGTTGGTGTCTTCAACATTTCAGTTAGACTAACACTACCCTTGGTAGTTTCCTAATTCCCACCATGTCAGACATTCTGCTTGATTGCCAAGGTCTTCTTTAATCCAGCTCTATTTTGTCTGATTTATTTTACTTCTCACAGAGCCCAAAGTAGTCTCTCATTATAGTCCTGTCTTATGTTGACTCTGTACTGCATTCACTGCTTTCTCATTCCAACCTGGGAGCCCTCTGTTTCACTCTCCGCTGACTCAAATCTGCCTATCCTTCAAGGCCAAGATCATGTACTACCTCTCCCTTGAAGCATGCTTTGATTATATCTTTCCCTATTAGCCTTTCCTTCTCTGAAACCCTATACCCTTGACTTTTCTTGTGTAGCACAGTACATGATGCAGGGTGACATTATAAAGAAGTTAATTTAAGCACACAGTCTCTTGATTCCTATTATCTGAGTTCCAAACTTGGTCCAAATTTATCCTAGCTCCAGGATCTCGGGCCTCAGTTTCTTCATCTATAAAGAAGACATAAGAAGAGCACCTGTCTCGGGATGTCTACTCTCACCACGGTTATTTAACATAATGTTGGAAAAGGATTCCTGGGTGGCTTAGCCTGTTAAACGTCCAGCTTTGGCTCAGGTCATGATCTCGCAGTTTGTGGGTTCAAGGCCCATGTGGGATTCTGTGCTGACAGCTCAGAGGCTGGAGCCTGCTTTGGATTCTGTGTCTCCCTCTCTCTCTGTCCATCCCCTACTCATGCTCTGTCTCTCTCTCTCTCAAAAATAAATAAAAGTTAAAAAATTTGTTTAAAAAACATAAGTGTTGTACATAAACATAGCCTTATAAATCAGACAACACAAAGAAAAAAAAGGCATCTAAATTGGCAGGTAGGAAGTCAAACTTTCACTCTTCACAGGTGACATGATACTCTATATGGAAAACTCAATTCCACCAAAAACTGCTAGAACTGATTCATGAATTCAGCAAAGTGCAGGATATAAAATCAATGCATAGAAATTGGTTGCATTTCTATACACCAATAATGAAGCAGCAGAAAGAGAAATCAAGGAATCAATCCGATTTACAGTTGCACCAAAAACCATAAAATACCTACTAATACCGAACCAAAGAGGTGAAAAACTTTTACACTGAAAACTATAGAAAGTTTATGAAAGAAACTGAAGAAGATACACACAAAAAAGGAAAAATATTCCATGCTCATGGATTGGAAGAACAAATATTGTTAAAATGTCTATACTACCCAAGGCAATCTACACATCCAATGCAATCCTTATCAAAATTACACCAGCATTCTTTACAGAGCTAGAATAAACAATCCTAAAATTTGTATGGAGCTTTTGTAGCAACGTGGATGGAACTCGAGGGTATTATGCTAAGTGAAATAAGTCAGGCAGAGAAGGACAGATACTATATGTTTTCACTCATAAGTGGAACAGGAGAAACTTAACAGAAAACTATAGGAGAGAGGGAGGGGAAAAATAGTTGGGGAGAGGGAGGGAAGCAAACCATGAGAGAATCAATACTGAGAACAAACTGATGGCTCTTGGGGGTGGGGAAGAGGAAAGGGCGGTGATGGGCATGGAGGAGGGCACTTGTGAGGATGAGCACTGGGTGTTATATGGAAGCCAACTTGACAATAAACTATAAAAGAAAAAAATAAAGACAAAAAAATTGGTATGGATCCAGAAAACCCCCGAATAGCCAAAGCAATCCCGAAAAAGAAAACCAAAGCTGGAGGCATCATGATTCTGGACTTTTGGCTCTGGTCATGATCTCACAGTTCCTGGGTGTGAGCCCTGTGTCAGGCTCTGTCCTGACAGCTCAGAGCCTCGAGCCTGCTTCAGATTCTGTGTCTCCCTCTCTCTCTGCCCCTCCCCCCACCCCTCTCTCTCTCTGCCTCTATCTTTCTCTTTCCCTCTCAAAAATGATAAAAAAACTCATCACGTTTGAATCAATGAATTGAATTATTCTTTTTTATTTCCACTCAGATTTATAATGTCCATGTTTATTTTATTATTTTTTTTATAAGTCCATGTTTAGGCACAATATTCAGACAGGACAAGAAATCTGATAGTCCGAAAAGGACTTATATTTTTATTTATTGTTAGAGTCCTTAGTGCCATTGCATGCACAGTCGGAAGGTCTAAATGCTCTGTTTATCTTGTTCTAGGTTTATCCCTCTCCCAGATCCTTGTTGCTGCCCACCCCTTGTTCAATCATTGGAGAAAGGAAGAGAGTGGTGGAAGATTTCAGATCACTGCAGATAAAACGCACAAAGACAAACCCAGGCTTTCCCATTTGGAGTATAGAGAATGCTTTGGGGGAACTCTTTTAAGTTGAAGTCATTTTCCATTTCGAAAGCATAGAGGGGTCACTGGCTTAGAATCCAGAAGAACAATAGACAGGAAAGGTGCTTTCCCGGTGCATAGAAGTAAGGAGTATCTAATGCAGTCAGAGCTTCAAAGAGTTATCAGGCCTTTCTCCCTAACTACCTGCTTTGCTTTCTTGTAGAAGTACTTCTGCTTTTCTGATTTTTTTGACTTAAAAAAATTATTTTCCCTATCATTCCCTTTTTCCATTTCTAATACTCTTTAATGGTCAGGCTTTGTTGCTGACCCCAGGGTACCCCTTTCAAGGGCACTTAGCAGAGCGGTTGTCTCAGGCTTGGGTTTTCTCCATTCTCTGGCCAGTAACAGAAGGACAGAGGCTCTCTCTCCCAGTAACAACATCTCTTTACTGAAGCTTTGTTCTGCTGCCTTGGGTCTTTCCTCTCTGATTCACTGACCTTGATCTTGAACAACTTTTCCCATTTCTCTTCTTTCTGTTACTTCCCAATTTCTAGAAGGAGTAAATTAGACATATTATTTCTGGTTTCTCATTTCTTAGAAGTCATGTAGCACATGTTACAAAATTTGGGGAAAAATATGGGAAGACAGAAAAATCAAACTAATGCCAATCTTCCTATCTAAATCTCCTGCTCTAGCCTGGTGGCCAGAGCCCCAGACCTGTACTTCTAAGCCACCTCCAAGATTAGCCAAACCTCCAGGGCTATTGGAGCCAGACTAGCTGGTGGAGGAACTGGTCCTACCTTCTCACCAGTTCCCTCCCTTTTGGAGTCTGGAAGCAGTTCTGGAGGGCTGTGAAAAGGGGCTCATCAAAATTCAAGGGTGTACTTACTTTTTTACCAGTTAAGGGGGTCCTGTGCCTCCACATTCTGTGCTCACTTCTCCCTGTGTCCTCAGTTCTGCAGCAAGCCTAACAATCTTGGAGCACCACACACCCCTTCTTTTCAACATTTATTGCCTCTACCTTCACTTAAGTCCTCAGTATTTCTTGACTGAAGTATTCTAATACTTGTATTAGTTTCCTCATGCTACTGTGAAAAGATTACCACAAGCTAGGTGGCTTAAAACAACAGAAATTTATCATCGCATAGTTTTGGAGGCTAGAAAGCAGAAATCAGAGTTCGCAGGCCATGTTTTCTCTGAAGGCTCTGGGGAAAAATGTATTCCAAACCTTTTCTTTTTTAAAAAGTTTTAAAACATTTTAAAATTTACTTTTGAGAGAGTGCAGTCAGGGGAGGGGCAGAGAGAGAGACTGAGAGAGAGAGAGAGAGAGAGAGAGAGAGAGACGGTGGGTCCATGCTGACAGCAGTGAGCCTGATGTGGGGCTTGAATTCACAAACCATGAGATCATGAATGGAGCCGAAGTTGGATGCTCAACCAGCTGAGCCACCCAGGTGCCCCAAACCTTTTTCGTAGCTTCTGGTGTTGGTGACAATCCTTGGCTTTCCTTGGCTTGCAGCTGTATAACTTCAGTCTTTGCCTCAATGGTCACCTGGCATCCCTGTGTCTCAATTTTCTTTGTTTCTTATCAGGAAAATAGTCACATTAAATTAGGGCCCACTCTAATGACCCCGTCTTAATTTAATTACTCCTGCAAATACCTTATTTCCAAATAAGGTTATATTCACAGGCACTGAAGGTTAGGATTTCAACATATCTTTGGGGGGGGAATGATTCAACTCATAATAATCAATAATCAATACCCTAATGGATCTCCTTGTCACCAGTGTTTCCTTCCTCTAATCCAATCTCCTTGTATATAATTAGCTTTCTAAAACATGTATTAGATCATTCACACTTAAAAAAAAAAATCTGTCCATTCTCTACATCTTTAAGATAATTGCATTTCAGGCCCTTCTCATTTGAGATTCCATGTTTCTTTCTAGCATATTCTTTCATTCTATCATAGACGCCATGGGCTTACCATTATGGCTGTTGAAACATCCACGCCCTTATATATTTTCTAGCTTTTGCTCACCCAAGTCTTATTCCTCCCTTAAAATTAATCAATGCATTTTAGGTTTATTTATAACCCTTTGTTTATGCTGCTACTATAGGATTTGTCACATTGTTCCATTATCTTATTCACCCTGAATTTCCCACTGCATGGTACCTATTATCTATAAATAAATGATGCTGAACAAACCATTTCGGAGAGGAATAAACTATTTGGTAATTAATGTGGCAAATCTTTTTTTTTTTATTCTTGTGCTCTTTTTGAGTTCCAGGAACTTGACAGTAATTTGTCAATATAAATATCTCATTTAGATATTTTTAACATAGTAGATAAGGAGGCACATTTTGAAACCAACTTGCTTCAATTAGAAGGTATTGATTTTGAGTCCCTTATTTAACCTCCCTGGCTTTAATTTTTTCATCTGTTAAAAGACAATGAGTTCCTAATTTATAGAATTGTGAAGATAAAATATATAAAACCCTTAGGGCCATGACTGATACAAATTAAACAGTTAATTTTCTTAGGCTATCATCTTTATAACTACTATTACAGTTATTCTTATTAGTCGTCACTTGTGGAATGAAGATTATATAATGTGTGGCTCTGAGGTTTAGTAAATAACCCCCTTTTCCCATCAGAGATCAGAACCAAAGGCGGATATGTCATCAGGCAGATGAAAGTTAAACTTCAAGCTTTATTTCTGATAAGATTGTTGAAGAACATAGCTTGATGTTTGGCAATAAAGGATCTCCCCATACTCCACCCCAGAATTGAGCCTTTCCACCCAGTCTCTGACACAGCTGAGAAAATGGAATTCTCTGCAGTCATGCAGTACCAAAAGAAGAGAGCCATGCATGCCTAATTCCTTCCAAATGCTCCAGCCAGATAATATCACTTCCTCTGCCCCCTGTGGTACTTCTCCAACACTTTTTCAGCATTTAACTGAGAGTGAAGAGAGGCCAATGGAGATCTCTCACATGCAAGTAAGAAGGAAAAGGGAGGGAAATATTCCTGCCCCCGACATATTACAGACCTCCTTACTTCATATGTGTTACATATATTATATCTAATCCTTAAAATGAATCTGTGACATAGATGTAATTATCACCTTCATTCCAAAGATGAAGAATCTGTGGCCCTGAAAAGTTAATTAACTTACCTAAAGTAACCTCACAGCAGGTAGGAGAAGCATGAATTTCATACAAAGTCCTCTGTGATGGTATGTGACCTCCTCTCTCCCACACACAAATAATAATGTTAGACCCATACAGAGGAAGGAATTTTATTTTTTTAATTTTTAAATTTAGAACTTTATAATGACAATAAAAAGTATTGCTAAAAAAATCACTCCTATACTCTATAAAATATTTTAGTAGGTATACGGAAATATGTGCAAAGATATACAATATCTATATGGAATATTCAAGGTGAACCTTTTATCTTGTACCTCAAAATGATTAAATTGAAAAAACCATGGCCCTTTGTGGCCAAGGGAAATGTTTTTCTCCTAAACCCTCTTTCATCATTCTGCTTCATATTATTTACTGGTTCTTACTGTGTTTCATAATAGTCTCTACTCTATGGAGGTTTCTATTGGATCATTGTCTTGCAGAAAAATCTTTGGGTCATTTGCTCAGTTTTCACTTAAGAACAAAGTATACATTACTTTGTTTGTAGTCTTAATTTCTTCTTCTCCAGTGTCTGACCATTCTTGAGTCTATTAGCTACTGCTACCCGCAAAATAATTTTGAACTCCCTACCTCATACTTATGCAACTCCTATGTTTTCTTCCCATTCTCTCTCTTGGGTAAACTGTAAGTGACATGGAAACTAAAGATTTATCTGCTTTTGACACTGCTGTATCTCTTGTGCCCAAGCAAAGTGCATGGTCTAAATTATTTATCAATTAGGTGTATTGAATAAGGTGAGATGATGATGGTGGTGATGATGACATTATTTTTTAGCTTTTTGGTAGGATTAGAGTAGCTTCTAGTCTAAAATAAATCTTATTGTTGGAGCTCTTACTATAAATGTCATTTTGCATCACATGATCCAATATTTTTTCAGCTCTATTAGCAAAAATTTTTCTTTTTAACTATTTTCCTACTGAATTCTCTATGGGCTACAAATACATTTTATATCATTAGCCTCAATTATGACTGGGAATATAATACATCATTGCTTCTCTCCAACCACCCAAAAAGTAAAGTGTTGAGTTTATTTTACTTTCCAGATGAGCCCTGTGAGACAGAACTAGATCATGGTGGTCTTGAAGTGTGGTTTGGGGTTTGGGAATGATAGCTGCAACTTGTTCCTTTAACAGTGATGTTTGGTAGTTGCTCTTATTAGTAATAGCTACTTACACTGCACTGTCTCTGCAAGACACTGCACATCTCTGATAGAACACAATCTTGATATGTGTTCATATGTGACATATGTGATTGCAAACTTTATTCATGGTTCCATTGAAGTGCCTGGTATAGAGTAGCTTCTCAACAAATGGTAAGTCTATATAATAGTAATAATTTGGCAAATAATTTCATAACAGTGATAATAATGGATGATGTCGACCCTGCTCCTACAGAGGTACATTTGCCCTCTGAGGGCTCTGAATACAACTTATAAGTCACATGGATGAAATCTTTGGGAAGTTTTTTCATAATCATGTGTGTAGTGCTAAAAATCAGATTCTTAAGAAAATGTTACATTTGTATGGGGAATAAGATTTAATCTAATTTCATCAGCATTTAACATGGGGCTCATTTTGGTTTTCCTAAAGAAAGAAGAGGCAGTGACTGAAAATTTGGTCTTACAGTCACTCTCTTTCTCTGTCTCCTTTGATGTACATTAGTTCCCATGGAAACTACATTGGGATGGCTTGAGAGTGACATCTGCAAATGCAGTGTAAGGTCATTTTTATCTAATGCTTTGAAATTTAAACCATGATTTGTGATGTACAGTGAGCCCTCCTTAACATATTCTGAAGGACTATGAAAAGACAATATTCTGAATGCAGAAACAAGACACGTGACTGCATTATGCTAATTCTCAGAAAGTTCAACATTGTTCTGCACAGAAAAAAAGAGAGAGCCTTAATTCCCCAGTTTGCTCCAGGAGATCCTGGCAATGCAGCCGGCCCTCTTAACATAGAGGGGAGAGAAGACCCTCTTTCTTCCTCCTTCCTGACTTCTAGTAGCTCGTGAGGCCAGAAGGTAAGAGACAAACAAGTGTTCAAGGGTTTAAATGCTGTAATAAGTAACTGCATGTGCATGTGGACTATTATGAAGCTGTTTCTACCACGACCCCTGGCCTGGCCTTCTTAGAGCACTGATGTGATTTTTTTAATTAATTTGCCAGTGTTTCACCTATGCATTCCAGGTACATTTCAAGGGAGATATATTTCTAAAGATAAAAATTAGATCCCTAAGATAAAAATGACTGAGGTCTAGGGGAATATGATCATCTCAACTTGTAAGGAACTCTCAAGAGAAGTAAAGTCTGGATACTAGTCAGGAGGTCTGGATTCAAATCCTGACTCATTTCCTTTCTAGCTATATGCCTTGAACAAGTTAAAACTTTTCTGAGCCTTAATATCATGATCTAAAGAACACAATGAGGGTGACTGGATGGCTCAGTCAGTTAAGCAACTGATTCTTGGTTTCAGCTCAGGTTATGATCTCACGGTTTGTGAGTTCAACCCATGTGTCAGGCTCTGCGCTGACAGTACAGAGCCTGCTTGGGCTTCTCTATCTCTTCCCTTCTCTGCCCCTCCCCTGGTCACTTTCTCTGCCTCTCTTTCAAAATAAATAAATAAACTTAAAAAAAATTAAAGAACACAATGGCATTTAGATGGGTAAATATGTGAAAAGGAGATACTGTAGAAGTAGGTGCTTAGTATAAGTTATATGCTAGGAACTCAATATATTTACATTGCACAAATGAATTAATTATCCCACAAAACTTGGTTAATACCTATCTTTGTTCTCATTATACTCCTTTATGCCATAGGTTGTGAAAATGTCCACCTTTTGTCTTATATCATAGTTAAATGTGAGTCAAATTGCTATCTCCATTTGACAATCACCATGTGAAACACAGCCTCCAAGATCACTTTTGGCAATGAGAGAGTAGGCTCCTAGTTGCCTCGACCCAGAAGTGACAAGTATCCTTTCAAGCTACAATGAATCCTAACCTAACTGCAAAGTTAGTCTGGGAGGTTTTAACAAGCATGTCAATAATTGGTGCACACTAACTCTCTCTTTCATATTAAAAAGAAAAGTTCAATAAATCTCATTGTTTAAAACTGATGATTAAAATTAAAAGAATCATAAAGCAAGCATATTTCAAAAAATTGGCACATGCTATGTTCTGATGACATTTCTGTATGATCTACTGTTCCAACACTGCTAATTTTATCTACATGGAGAAAAAGAACAATACATTCTTCATTGATATAGTAAGTCACATTTCTTCATGTCTCCTTCCCACAGACTTAAACTTTAAGAGCCGTGTAAATAAGCAACTTAGCATATGTGACCTCCTGACCGTGAAGTGTTAAATTCCAGGAAATATATTACTCCACCACTTTTATTCGTCTGTGGGAAATCACTTGATTTATGCCTGATCCCAGGATACAATAAAAATGTGCAGGTATGCCAAACTAGGACGATTGGAACCTGTCAAATAAAAAATTTAGTTGCCCTTAGAATCTACAAATAAAAGTAACTTTTGATTAAAGATAACACAGTTTATATCATACTTTTATCAGTATTCAGACACAAAACATTTCCAAATAGTTGAATTTCAATATAGTACAATGCACCACAGCCTTTATGAAAAGAAAATTTTCTTATATGGGAAAGAGTTATAACAGAAAGATGGTTCTAACCAGAAGAAGACAAACCAGTATAGACAAGGTAGATTAACAGAAATATTCACCCAAGCAAGGTCTGAATTTTCTCAAGTTGGCTTATTTACATTGACCATTCATTCTTATTTTATGGGCTTTAGAACTTCAGATGGGGTCCAGCTCAGATTATAAACCAAAGTGCCAAAAAAAAAAAACAAACAAACCATAAGACGTTTTGAAAGAAAGTCTCATCTAAATTTTCAGACTCAAGAGGTTGGCATCATTCCAAAATGATTCTCAGCCCTTAGATATTTTTGGCAAGTCCACATTGATGCAGTGAGTCTCAAAAGCAACCTGGAGAATTTCCATCTCATTAGCACTTCATTTATAGTATACCTATGTCAAGCCTAAGCCTTGGGGTTCTGGTCTTAGCTTAAACATGAGGCAAATAAAATCTACTCTAGTGCAAAGCTGAGTACAGATTCTGTCACGTATAGACATAGTTGAAGCATGTTCACATCACTTGTGAAATCCTGACCACTCACTGAGTGATCTTCAAAGGATGAAATATTTCATCTAAAATTTTTATGCATTTATTATTTCTGTCATTAAATGTCAAGTATTTATATTCTAGTTCATTTTTCAGGGTGTGATTTCTGAGATATAATTACATATAACATTATATTAGCTTTAGCTGTATAGCACAATAATTCGATATTTGTATATATTATGAAATGATCAGCACAATAAGTCTAGTTAACATCCATCACCACACATAGTTATTTTCCTTTTTTGTGATGAAAAATTTTAAGATCTACTATCTTAGTAACTTTCATATATACAATACAGTATTATTAACTATAGTCACCATGCTCTATATTATATCCCTATGACTTATTTATTTTGTCACTGAAAGGTTGTAACTTTTGACCTCCTCATCCATTTCACCCACTCCAAAACCCCTGCCTCAAGCAACTACTTACTTCTTTTCTATATCTGTAAGTTCAGGTGTATTTTTTGTGAGGGAAGGGGATTTAGATTCCACCTATAAGTGAGATCATACAGTATTTGTCTTTCTCTGTCTAACTTACTTTACTTACTATAATGCTCTCAAGATCTATCTATGATGTTACATTGCAAATAGCAACATTTCCTTTTTTATGACTGAATAATATTGTATTATCTAAATATGCCCTATAATTATGTGATATGTGTGATACATATATACTGCATTTTCTTTATCCATTCATCCATCAATGGGCACTTAGGTTGTGTCCATGTCTTGGCTATTGTAAATAATGCTTCAGTGAACATGGGGGTGCATATGTCTTTTCAAGTTCATATTTTCATTTTTCTTCATACAAAAGGCCAGAAGTGAAATCGGTGGATCACATAGTAGTTCCATTTTTAATTTTTTGAGACACCTCCATACTGTTTTCCTAGTGGCTGCACCAATTTACATTCCCACCAACAGTACACAAGAGTTCTTTTTTCTCTACATCCTTGCCAACAGTTGTTATTTCTTGTTTTCTGTTAATACCCATTCTAACAGTTCTGAGATGGTATCTCATTGTGAGTTTAATTTGTATTTTCCTGATGATTAATGATGTTGAACATCTTTTCATGTGCCTGTTGGCCATCTGTATGTCTTTTTTTGGAAAAATGCTATTCAGACCCTCTGCCCATTTTTCT
The DNA here is from genome assembly GCF_006229205.1 of Suricata suricatta. Taxonomy (NCBI): domain Eukaryota; kingdom Metazoa; phylum Chordata; class Mammalia; order Carnivora; family Herpestidae; genus Suricata; species Suricata suricatta. Next base: position 74,087,624 of record NC_043707.1, read on the forward strand.
TTTTTTTAATTTAATTTAATTTTTTTCATAATATTTTATTGTTAAATTGTTTTCCATACAACACCCAGTGCTCTTCGCCTTAAGTGCCCTCCACCATCACCACCACCTCTTTTCCCCCCTCCCCCTTCCCCTTCAACCCTCAGTTCATTCTCAGCATTCAATAGTCTCTCAAGTTTTGCAT
>NC_043707.1:74087904-74100079 GCF_006229205.1 Suricata suricatta
ACCTTGTATTCTTTGCGATCTTTCCCTCATAGAGTCCCTCTTAGGATTTCCTGTAGGGCTGGTTTGGTGGTCATGAATTCTCTCAATTTTTGTTTATTTGGGAAAACCTTTATCTCTCCTTCTATTTTGAAAGACAGGCTTGCTGCTCTGCCCATTTTTCAATGAGTGTTTGTTTTTGCTATTGGGTTGTATAAGTAAACTATAAATATATAAAATATATAATTAAATAATAAATGCAAACTATATTATGTTTATGTTTATATATTTTTTATATTAGCTCCTAGTCAGATATATGATTTGTAAATATTTTCTCCAATTTCACAGGTTATGTTTTTGATTCTGTTGATGGTTTCCTTCACTGCACAGAGCTTTTTAGTCTGAGGTACAAACTGGATTTCTGATGGTCAAGTTATTAAACAAAATCACTTGGGTTTTAGGTAATGGTACATTTTTTCCAAACATATCTAACTTTACTCTGAAAACACCCTATACAACTTGGGGTTCAAAAAATGTCACCATGGAAACTTCAGCAGTGGTTAGACAGAGATTTTCTTTATTTGCCTTTGTGCCCTAGTGCTTATTGTAGTACCTGCCAAGTATAGATACTCCATGTTTCAGAATGAGGAAATGAATGAATGGGAATGAAATAGTCTTGAATACATCCACATTTTATTCCAGATAGACTTTGTTCAACGCTCCCTTATGGATCAGAGTAAGACCTCAGTCAAGCTGCAGACTACATAAGATGGCACAGGTAAATAATCACATGGGTGGTGGCAGGCCACAGGGAGGCAGAGAGACCTGGACAGCTGCCAGTCACTGTGCAGATTATATCAGAAAGTGGTTTTAGCCAATTATTGGGTTAGAATTCCTGTAGCTTCATGAATGCGTAGCTTTATATGTTTCTAATAAAGTTCAGTCACCTGTGATTCCAGGAGTGATCAGACCATGCAAAGTAGTAGGCACTTGCAAAGTCATGTATATTAGATTTAATATGTTATGCATAAGATTTATATTTCTGGTTGTGACATTCATCGGCCAAGACTAACATCAGTTATTCTCAGTTTTTTTGTTTTGTTTTGTTTGTTTTTCATTGTTGTTATTCTCAATTTTATAACTCAGTTTGATTAAAGACTATTTGAGATTACAAATGTGAAAAATTCAAAGATCAAAATATCTACATGCACACACATACACATAGACGCACACATGCATAAAATATACTTGTGTATAAGCACACACATACACCCCTAGAAAGCAACACTCACATAATTTAATTCCATATTTATGTAATATATATTCCATAGTATATATGGAAATCTGTATGTGTGTATACATCTAATTATGTAATACATTTATTATGAAGTTGCATCAATGTTATTATGTATGTGTGTGTGTCTATATACCCATATGCATATACATATATAGATATATATACACATTAAATATATGTATATATTTTATACTGACACCATTGCCTATTCACCAAATATTACTGAATATTTATTGCATCTAGGCACTCTACTAGGCACTTAGAATACAAAAAGTGAATCTTTTCCAGTCCTTGGTTTCAAGAAAATCACTATTTACTAGGGTAGAGACTCATAAACCCATAAATGCAGTTTAACGGTGATAAAGGCAAATGCTCCTGGAAGCCCTCAAGAAAAGAATATTCCAAATATTCACTACTGCTTTCCACTTATCGCATGCAGGTCTTTCCTCTTTTATCTAATCCTATCCATCTTCCAAGTAATGAGATTGCAGGTACTTTTTACCTTGATAAAATCTCCAAATGGTTGTTAAGTGTTGGTGGCAAAGTTTAGATTTGTGCCTCTAAGAGCTATAGAACCTTTTACTCTTCTCAACATCATATGAAAATCTATTGCTTGAACTTTGGAGAGGATTCATCCCTTTGGAATTTCTTCCCTTTTATCATATTGCAATTTGTGAAATGCAGTGATTCATTAGTGGTTTTCTTGTGATTTTTCTAAGTCATGACATAAATATCTTAGCTCAACATTCAGAGAGTATATGAAACTCTATATGTATCTAGGAAGTAAATATATACACAAACATATGCATGTTCAGATGACAAAAGGTATAGCATAGTTGTCTGTATCATGATCTATGAGCACAGGTATTATTGGAAAATTTAATATATTCTGAAAATTCTGTGTCAGGGTTTTCCATCTGTAAAATGGAACTAGCATTCCCTTCCCTTCCCATTACATAAGATTGCCATGAATTTCACATAAGATAATATGAGTAGGTGGTTTATGAGGTAAAATATACTATACAAATAGATGTCTAGTCAAGAGGAGAGGGCCATCTGGCTGCATGTCAGATTTTCACAGGTTCCTAAACTACCAGAATGGCTTCTACAGGTGACTACAAGGAAGCTCAAGTATATATTTGATATTTATAGTCCTCTTCCAAATTACTTTTCCACCTTTTTCAAAAGCCCAATTCTGTGCTTTCCTGACCTTCTTGTATGTATTCTAGTTTCTATCTTTGCTTCTGTCTTTGAATTTGATACTTTCTCTGGTAACAATACTGGTTCCTCCTAAGTAACATTTGAATAAGCAGCCCAATCTAAGTTGCCTCTCTACCAACTTTCCCAGGTTGATGCAGAATCTTTTTGCCCAGAAGCTGTCCCTTTCTTTCAAGTCAAAAGTTTTGTGTCACATGAAGTTTCCACTGGGTTTGCTCAAACATTTCTAAAAGAGAGCCAATAGGTCTGGGGAAAATGGTGGAGTAGGAAGATGCTAAGCTTATCTAGTCCCATGGAATCAGCTAGATAACACCCATATTAATGTAAATAACTCACAAAATGTCTCAAACACTGTTAGAACAGACTTTCCACAGTCAAATGTAGAGAATAGGCCACATCAAAGAGAGTAGGAAGGGCAGAGATGGGGTCAGTAACCAATTGGGTCTGTGGAATGGTGGAGAGGGAAAAGAAGCAGATTCCACATCAGGCACCCTAGGCATGGAGACTCACACCGGGAAGACCAATCCCTATAACATTTGGCTTGAAAACCAGGGGGTAGATAACTTCCTGATTCCTTATAATAGGTGGGCTTAACACAGGGAATTTCTTTTTAATAGTTTATTGTCAAATTGGTTTCCATATAACATCAGTGTTCTTCCCCACAAGTACCCTCCTCCATCACCACCACCTCTTTTCCCCCTCCCACTCTCCTTTCAACAGTTTGAAAGATGCCCAGGGTGTACTGGAGGGAGATTTGTTTACTAATCTCAGGGCCTGTCTTGGGACTGGAGGGGGTAGGAATTTTGAAATGCTTCTCCAAGAACAATGGAGCTGGAAAGTGCCATTTCCCTCCCTGGATCCCCAGCTTAGATGCATGGACACCTGTGGAAATCAGTGCCTCATGAATACTCTCCACATAGCTTGCTAACGATACACCCTATTCCCACATGTTTCTGTTGATCCATTCCCTCCAACTTGGCCTCCTGCCACAGCAGACCTGTGTAAACCTTGTTGTGAACACCGTGTGTCCTGCCCCTTCATTCTCCTGTGGACTCACCCCCTCCAACACACCCTTGGTAGGAGTCTATCCAAAGGTGCCCTACCAGCATGGCAGTATGCAAGCAGCCTTGACAGGGGTCAGCACCACCCCAAGGTACTCCTGCCCTTTGGAGAAGAGATTATAATCACAAACATCAATCTGACTGTGATCCCAGTAGTGGCCCGGGAGCATACATGTGGTCTGACTACAGGCCCTGCCCACCTATGAAAGCTTTTCAGGGGCCAGTGCAAGGAAAGCATTCTGCAGTTCTAGGGACAGAAATGTGGCAAACTCCTTAGCTGACCCAATTCCCCAGACTGGTCTACTAACAACACAGGACTAGCCCTGCCCACAATAGGCAAAGAGAGCCCTTGCAGACAAACGGACTGAGCACAAATGTGACTCATCCATTCTAGCAGGGCAAATTCAACACACACAGGAGACACCTCTGAAGTGCCAGGTTCTGGTGACCAAGGAATATTGCTTTGCAGGGCACTATAGGCCTCTTCTTTATAAGGCCATTACTCTAAAGACCAGGAGACAGAGCTGACTTTCCTAACACACAGAAACAGACACAGAGAGTTAGACAAAATGAAGAGGCAGAGGAATATGTACCAAATGAAAAACAAGACAAAACCATAGCAAGAGAGCTAAGCAAAATAGAGATAAATAATGCGCCTGACAGAGAATTTCATGCAATGGTCATAATTACTCACTGGATTTGAGAAAACAAGTGAAGGATATATTGATATTCTCAAAAAAGAGATAGAAAACATAAAAAAGAACCAATCAGAGATGAAGAGCTCAATAATTGAAATTAAAAATACACTAGAGGGAATAAACAGATTAAAGGAAGCAGAACAGATCAGTGACCTGGAAAGCAATCAAGCTGAATAAGGGACAGAGTAAAAATAATTAAAACCAGTAGAAAAAAAGAAACAATAAAGATATCAGCAGAAATAAACTAAATAGAAAAAAGAATAAAATAGATAAAGCTACATCTTTGAAAAGACAACAAAGATGAAAAACCTTTATCTAGACTCATAAAAAAAAAAGAAAGAAGATTCAAACAAACAAGATCAGGAATGAAAGAGGAGAAATAACAATCAACAACACAGAAATACAAAGGATTACAGGAAAATGTTATGAGAAATTATATGCCCAGAAAGAAATCGATATATATGCCTAGAAGAAATGGATAAATTCCTCAAAACATATGACCTCCCAAAACTGAAGTAACAAGAAATGGAAAGTTTGAACAGACTGATTACCAGCAATGAAATTGAAGCAATAATCAAAAACCTCCCAACAAACCAAAGTCCAAGACCAGATGGCTTGAAAGGGAAAGTCTACCAAACATTGAAAGAAGAGTTAAAGCCTCTTCTCAAACTATTCCAACAACTAGAAAAGGAACGGAATCTTTTAAATTCATTCTATGAGGCCAGTGTTATCCTGATACCAAAATCAGATAACAACACTACAAAATAAGAGAACTACAGTCCAGTAACTGATTAACATACATACAAAATCCTCAACAAAATATTAGCAAACCAGATCCAACAATACATTAAAAATGTCATTCACCATGAACAAGTGGGATTTATCCCTGGGATGCAAGGATGGTTCAATATTCACAAATCAATCAATGTGATATAACACATCAACAAGAGAAAGGATAAAAACCAGATGACCATTTCAATAGATGCAGAAAAAGTATTTTACAAAGTATAACATCTACTCATGATAAAAACCCTCAACAAAGTAGGTTTAGAGGGAACATACTTAAACACAACAAAGATCGTATATTAAAAGCCCACAGCTAATATTATATCCAATTGTGAAAACCCAAGAGCTTTTCCCTAAGGTTTGGAACAAGACAAGGATATCCACTCTCAACACTTTTATTCAATATGGCATTGGAAGCTCTAGCCACAGCAATTAGATAACATAAAGAAATAAAAGGCATTTAAAATTAGTAAGGAAGAAGTAAAACTCTGTTTGCAGATGATATGATATGACATATAGAAAACTCTAAAGACTCCATCAGAAAAAACTACTAGCACTCATAAATTATTTCCAAAAAGTTGCAGGATTCAAAATCAATGTACAGAAATCTGTTTCATTCCTATACATGAATAAAAAAGTAGTAGAAAGAAAAATTAAGAAAACAATCCCATTTACAACAGCACCAAAAATAATAAAATACCTAGGAATAAACTAACCAAGGAGGTGAAAGACCTCCTTGGTTATCTGACAACCATAAAACATTGATGATAGAAATTGAAGATGACACAATGGAAAGGCATCTGTGCTCATGAATTGGGAGAACAAACATTGTTAAAATGCCTATACTAGCCAAAACAATCTACAGATTTAATGTAATTCCTATCAAAATACCAACAGCATTTTACATAGAACTATAATACAGAATCCTTAAATTTGTATGGCACCACAAATACCCCAATAGCCAAAGCAATTCTGAAAAAGAAGGATGAAACTGGAGGTACAACAATCCCAGATTTCAAGATATACTTCAAGGCTGTAGTAATCAAAACAGTATGGAACTGGCAGGAAAACAGACACATAGATCAACAGAACACAGTATAAAGCCCAGAAATAAACTCACATGGTCAATTAATCTTCAACAAAAGAGACAGGAGTATGCAATGGTAAAAAGACAGTCTTTTCAACAAATGGTACTGGGAAAACTGGAGAGCTATATGCAAAAGAATGAAACTGGACCACTTTCTTACGCCACACATAAAAATAAACCAAAAAATGAATAAATGTATGCAACCATACAAATCCTAGAAGAGGACAGGTAGTAATTTCTCTGACATCAGCTTTAGCAACATTTTTCTAGATATGTCTCTTAAGGCATGGGAAACAAAAGCAATAAACTATTAGGACTACATTAAAATAAAAAGCTACTGCACTGCAAAAGAAGCAATCAACAAAATAAAAAACAACCTACTGAATTGGAGAAGATATTTGCAAATGACATATCCAATAAGAGGTTAGTGTGAAAAATATATAAAGAACTTATACAACTCAACACCACAAAAATAATCTAATTAAAAATGAGTAGAAAACATGAAAAGATTCTTACTATCACTAATAATCATGGAAATGCAAGTCATAACCATAATGAGCTAACACCTCACACCTGTCAGAACGGTTAAACTAAAAAATACAAAAACAACAAATGTTGGAGAGAATTTAGAGAAAAAGGAACATTCCTACACTCTTGGTATGAATGTAAATTGATGCAGACACTGTAGAAAACAGTATGGAAGTTCCTCAAAAAATTAAAAATAGAATTATATGACCTAATAATTTCACTACTGTGTATTTACTGAAAGAAAATAAAAACATTAATTCAAAAAGATATATGTGTCCCTATGTTTATTGCAACAGTATTTGAAATAACCAAAGTACGGAAGCAACCCAAGTGTCCATTGATAGATGAATGGAAAAAAAAAAAGAGGTGGTACACAGATACAGTGGAATGTTACTCAGCTGTAAACATGAACAAAATCTTGCCATTTGCATCAGCATGGATCTAGAAGGTATGCTAACTGTAAAAAGTCAGAGAAAGGCAAATGGCATATGATTTCATTCATATGTGTAATTTAAGAAACAAAACAAATGAACAATGGAAAAAAGAAACAAACAAAATGCAGACTCCTAACTCTAGAGAACAAATTGATGGTTACTAGAGAGGATGTGGGCAGCGGGCATGGGTGAAACAGATGAAGGGAATTAAGAGTACTTATTGTGATGAACTCTGATTTACAGAATTGCTGAATCACTGTATTGTACACCTGAATCTAATATAACACTTTATGTTAATTGTACTGAAAATACAATAAATGAATACAAAAGTAAAAGGCAGCCAGTAATATGTACATTTTTGGAATTATCCATTTAATCATATATTTAATAATGGCAGAAGTGCTAAGCATTTACTTTCTAAAATGACTCAGACCTCTCAGAAGGGTAGAGATTTTCTAGGTATAGTTAATTTAAAAAAAATTGCACTCTAGACTCACGTGGGGATAGGAAACTTAGTGCCTCATCAGATCATGTAGCATTCCTTCCAGTCCTCCACTAAAATAAAAAAGAAAATATCTGACTCTGATTAGAATCATGGAGACAGATAAAATCTGGTCTTTTGGTTAAAAGATCTTCCAGGATGCATTTTCGTGTGATGTTTAACACCATTCACTATTGCTTCAGAAACTTGATTTTCAGTTTGGGCCATGATATTTAATAGATCTATGATCAAGAACAAGTTACTTGGCCTCCGCAAGTCTCAATTTTCTGATATAAAGTGGTCCTGGTTGGCTATGTTTTTGTTTCCAATATAGTAAAATATAAGAGAATGCCACTGTACAAAAACATTAAGAAAAAAAAATCTATGAGGCCATTTTTCTTCCCCCCCACTCAATTTTGTTTTAGAGACAGAGCGAGGTGGTAGAGAAGGAGTGAGAGAGGAGAGAGGAGAGAGGATCCCAAGCAGGCTCTGCCTTCAGCATGGAGTGGGCTCCATCCTACAATCCTGGGATCATGACCTGAGCTGATATCGAGAATCCAAGAGTGGATTACTCAACTGACTGAACCATACAGGTGCCCCAGAAGCCATTATTCTTCTCAAAAACACTAGAGAGGTGCCTGGGTGGCTCAGTTGGTTAAGTGTTCGGCTTCGGCTCAGGTCATGATCTCGCGGTTGGTAGGTTCAAGCCCTGCATTGGGCTCTGTGCTGACCGCTAGCTCAGAGCCTGGAGCCTGCTTTCGATTCTGTGTCTCACTCTCTCTCTGACCCTCCCCTGCTCACACTGTCTCTTTCTGTCTCTCAAAAATAATTTAAAAAAACATTAAAAAAACACTAGAGAGATAAGACTTCTAATCCCATGAATTGATTTTTAAAGGCAGAGAAACCTCCACCAAAGAGAGATGAAGCAAATACTGTTTCCTCTTTGGAAGAACTTAGAAGAAAGAGGTGGCTGACAATTATAGCAGGTAAGGAGAAAGGCTAAGTATGAATAAGTATGATAGGAAAATCCCCAGGAGTTGAAGATACATGTGGAGTCTGTGCTTTCTCAAAAATGTTCTTTGCAGGCTCCCACTTGTGCTCACAACAAATCTTCAGTGAAGAGGATAACTAAGTGAACTCCCCTCAATGGTGCATCTTTACACTTCTCTCAAATGAAGTAAAAGTCACAAGCTACCAACAAAAGGACAGGTGAGCTCTGCACATCTCATCCTTCAAAAAACATGAAATACTTAGGGTACATCTAACAATATATCTGCAAGATCTGTAAGCAAAAGATGACAAACTGTTACTCAGAGAAATTTAAAAAGATCCAAATAAATGGAAATACACACTGTGTTCATGGTTCAGAAGACTCGATAGTTTTAAAATACCAATTACTCCCAATTCACCTATCAGATTCCATGCAATCCCAATGAAAATCTCAAGACTTTTCAGAACTTATCAAGCTGATTTTAAATTTTATGTAGAAAAGCCAAGGGCCCAGACTAGCCAAAGAAATTTTAAAAAGCACAAAGTTGATGGACTTATACTACCTGATTTCAAGGCTTTATTTACTAAAAGGGCAAATAAATTATACTTTAATAAATCTGACTTTTAAAAGTGTACATAATAAAGTACTTACTTCAAAGGGTTGTTTCATGAATTAAATGAGGTGACAGTACTGACACAGGGGAAGTGCTCAATAAATGGTAACTGTTGTCACTGACATTTGTTATTTGTTAGAGAGTCATAAATTGTAATTCCTTGTTCCCTCCTGCTCCCCTTCCCTAACCACAAAATGTTCTGGAATTATAATAGGTCTTTTTATGTGCAACATTGTAAGCTCTTTCTTTTCCTGCATTCCCTCTACAGACTTAAGTCATTACTATGCCTTGGATATGGATTCTGATGGTCAGCCTTCAGATCCTCCTGAAGAAATGATCCTTCATTTCACCTGGTGAGTGCAACCGTGGGGGCTTGGCTGGAAGCATCGTTTTCATGGCAAGATAAACATGGTAGCTCCCCAATTCGCTCTTGTTAACACACAGGCAATTTAGGGGTTGAAGCAGATTTACTATAAAGAAGCCTAAGCTTCAGATCCTCTCACTTGCACTGGCTTCTTTCAAGGTCCCTGTGAGAAGCCCTAGCAGTGTATTTACCTGGTCATAGGTTGCTGTAAGATTTGTAATAGTAAAATATTTTAACCACAATTATGAAAACCCATAATTAAGAAAACCACCATGTCTTTCCACTCTGCCCTGCCATCTGTCATACTTGACTTCATGTTGGGTAGGATTAGAGTGGCAACAGGGTTTTTTCTTCCTCCCTCCCTTCCTCCTCCCCTCTCTTCGTTTCTTTTCTTTTTGCACTTTGCTAAGGGAAAGTGGGGTTGGAGGCATTGTTTGATATTTTTAGTGACTTCCAATATAATTAATTTTTTGTTTATCTGAGTTTGAATGCCTTCCAGGAATATTCCTACAGTCCACTATGCTGACTTATCCAAATCATGATATAAAGATACTGAGGGAAGATCATGTTGTAATATGGGCATGAACTATAGAGCCCAACAATAAAATATAATATTTGGGGAGAAATAAAATTTAAAATATGTGCAGCTAGAAGCTAGTCTTTGAGAAATTTGTTTGAACATCATACATAAAAAATTGTGTGATGGGGGTTGGAATTAACTTTTTGTAGATAGCGAGTCAAAGCGGAGTCCCTATCCTAGCAGAAACACACCTGAAGTGCATACAATTACATTCTCTGTACATATATTTTATAGAAGTTATGTGAAATAGTATTTATCATATTTGTTGTATTTATAGGCACAAACCTAAGGCAGTATTACACCCCTGGGGAGAGGTTTACATTATATCTGATCATATTGAGTGTATCAGATATCTATTATCTTGATGAAACCTGGAACAGCCCCCCTAAAAAATGTCCAAAATTGCTATAGACATAGTTGAGCAGACTGAAAAAAACAAGTGTGCCTGTGACAAAGCATCTACATACATTCATCAATAACTCAATGAAAACAGTATATAAGAACAATTTGATTAGATATCTAGTTCCATACAATACAGAAGACATTAAAAGATGCATTTGAATTTCTCCTATATATGTCATAATTTCAACTAATTTTATATATTTTCAAAAATTATTGGTCATATTATATAGAAACATAAAGATTAAGGATGATGTATGTAGACTATATAGCATGATATTAGGCTACTCCATAAAAAGCAACTAGTGATTATTATCTCAATACTGTAAATGTGGCAATTAATATATGGCAATTGTTTATTCTTGATGGTGCTGACTAGTTGATGATTAAAGATTCCTTTGGGGAGTTTCCAGTAGAAGATGGAGTAGACTGGCATGGGCTTTTGAGCAGCAGACATTTATTTTTGTAGAAGAGTTCTGCATCCACAGTAGCATCCTCTCAGACCTGTCCTCTTCCCAATGTAGTCCACAAACAACACCTCATTTCTTATTGCTGCAGGCCAGATAAATCTACTTGCTCTTGTCAAATCCCTAAGAGAATTTCCAAATGCTTAGATCTGCAAAAGCATTTCTTCTTAATTATTTGGAATACAGGAGAAATGCCAGATGCCACTGTCACTGGGAGAAAGAAAAACAAGCACAGAATCTCTCTCTTGTTTTCTTTTGCTGGCAAGATACTAGGTCAACAATAAATGATACTTAATTGTGCCTCCTTAGAACTCCAGATATTTTGGCACTGCAACACAACACACTGATTATGGAAATAAATAGCTACTGGAGGTGTTATAAAAAGAATGAGAACTATGTTATATTCCGTAACTCTTCAAATTCCTTCATAACTTAACTCTGGAATAGCTGAACTTAGTATTTTCCAGCCTTCATACACCTTTTATGTAAATAACTCCAGCTTCATGAAGGCACAGCAGTAATAGAAATGATGGAGACATTAAATTATCATTTATTTTTTGGTCTATTTTGTGGCACTTTACATATAGTAATTCTGCATTTGGCTACCTGCAGCCATGTAACTTAATAAAACATAAACCACAAAACCTAACAATCACTTAAATATACGGAGGTTTAGGTAAGTTCCGTCTATTCCGACTTTCTCAACCAGATGGCCTACAGACACATAAAACGATGCTCAACATCACTCATCATCAGGGAAACACAAATCAAAACCACACTGAGATACCACCTCACGCCAGTCAGAGTGGCTAAAATGAACAAATCAAGAGACTATAGATGCTGGCGAGGGTGTGTAGAGATGGGCACCCTCCTACACTGTTGGTGGGAATGTAAACTGGTGCAGCCACTCTGGAAAACAGTGTGGAGGTTCCTCAAAAAACTATCGATAGAACTCCCTTATGACCCAACAATAGCATTGCTGGGGATTTACCCAAGAGAGACAGAACTGCTGATGCATAGGAGCACATGTACCTCAATGTTCATAGCAGCAATGTCAACAATAGCCAAAACATGGAAAGAGCCTAAATGTCCATCACCTGATGAGTGGATCAAGAAGATGTGGTATATATACATGATGGAGTACTACATGGCAATGAGAGGGAATGACATATGGCCATTTGTATAAGAGAGTGGA
>NC_043707.1:74100179-74126725 GCF_006229205.1 Suricata suricatta
AAAAAAAAAGATTTTCTCTCTTGAAGATAAACACCAATATCCAGTCCAATGTTGTTAAGAAGTGGGAAGACAAAAGGGGCACCTAGGTGGCACAGTTGGTTAAGAAATGGGAAGACAGGCACTCATAATAAATAAATAAATAAATAAACAAACAAACAAACAAATAAATAAATAAATGGAGGTTTGTTTTTCTCGGCATGAAGTTAGGAATGTCCAAGTCTCTATTCTGGCTCCAGGATGGTATTAGCAATTTAGGCTCCTATAAGCTTTCCACTTAACTCTCTTAAATATGTGGCTTTATTCTTACAGCTACCTTAGAATCAAAAGATAGCTGTTTCACTTTCAGCATCATATTTCCTTTCCAGGCAAGAATAGAGGGACTACTAAGGGGAAGTACAATGTGCAGGTCAGAACTCCCCCCTTCCGAAAATATTTTAAATATCTTTCTTTTATTTATTTTTTTAATTTTATTTTTTAATGTTTTTATTTATTTCTGAGAGGGAGAGAGAGAGAGAGAGAGGGAGGGAGAGAGAGAAAGCATGAGTAGAGGAGGAGCAGATAGAGAGGGAGATACAGAATCAGAAGCAGGCTCCAGGCTTTGAGCTGTCAGCACAGAGCCAACATGGGGCTTGAACTCCTGAACTACAAGGTCATGACCTGAGCTGAAGTCAGATGCTTAACTGACTGAGGCACCCAGGTGCCCCAATATCTTTCTTTTAAAAGTCTAATCTTCTGCTTGTATCTCATTGGCCAGCACTACACCAGATATGACATACTTGTAGTCCCCTTGCTGCAAAGGAGGCTGCAAAGTGGAGTTCTAGGTATCTAGACACCTGTACATGCATGACCATATTGTTAAATAAAATTTTTAAAGTTTATTTTTATTTTTTTAAAGATTTATTTATTTTAGAGAGAGAGGCAGCATCTGAAACAGGCTCTGCACTGACAACAGCAAGCTGGATACGGGGTTCAATCTCACATATCATGAGATCATGATCTGAGCCAAAGTAGGACACTCAAAAGACTGAGCCACCCAGGCGCCCCTTAAAGTTTATTTTTTAATTTATTTTGAGAGAGAGAGAGAGTGAGAGTGAGAGCCAGGGTGGTGCAGAGAGAGAGAGGGAGAGAGGGAGAAAGAGAATCCCAAGCAGGCTCCGCTCCATCAGCCCAGACCCTGATAGGAGGCTCAATCTCACAAAGTGTGAAATCATAACCTGAGCTGAAACCAAGAGTCAGATGCTCAACTGACTGAGCCACCCAGGCGCCCCTCGCACATATTTTTACTGAGAACACACTGCTGCCAAAAACGGATTCAGACAGAAGGAAGGGGAGACTGTATTTGAGTAGGAAACACATAGAGTCTACCATACACAGTAACCTTTATAAAAGTCCTGGAGGGTGAGTGTTATTTTTCCCGTCAAGAAAAATAAAAATTAAACCATCTTAGGTTGCAAAAATTAAGTTTGCACCTAAGAAGTCATATTGGAGGAAGACTATTACAAAGAACATATCATTGATATGTTTCAAAGAAATATGGGAGAATCATAAGGAACACTCACAGACTTAGAATTAATTGTTTGTGGTTTGCAATTTTCTTCAGTTTAGGAGTACTTTTCCACTTCCATCCTTCTAGGCTTCTCTTGGTTGCTGTAACCCTCCAGGGCGCTTTGTTCTTGTTATTTCCTCTGTTTTGAAATGTCTTATCTGGTGTATAGGCTGCCCAAATTCTTCTTTTCCTTCAGGTTTCAGCTCAAATGCCATCTGCTCAGAAAAGCCTTCCATGAACTCCCCATCTGGGCGCTGACTATCCTCAAGTCACTATCACATTATCTTGGGGTTTCCTTCCTACATAGCTTATTAGAGTAGCCCCTGCATTGTGAATGAGGGATATCTTCCAAGACCCTCAATGGGTGCCTGAAACCACAGATAGTACTGAACCTTGTACATACTATGGTTTTTTTTCTCTGCATACATACCCATCATGAAGTTTAACTTCTAAATTAGGCGTGGTAAGTGATTAACAACAATAACTAATACTAAGAGAACAATTGTAACACTACATGGTAATAACAGTTATGTGAATGTGGTCTCTTTCAAAATATAGTGTAGTCACTTACGAGATAAGATGCTCATGTGATGAGATAAAGTGAGGTGAATGATGTAGGTGTTGGGCATAGTGTGGGCTACTACTGACCTAACCATATGTCAGAAGGAGGGTCATCTACTTCCAGACTGTGATTGTCTGTGAGTAATTGAAACTGTGGAAAGTGAAAACACCAATAAGGGAAGACACTGTACTACCCAGAATCATTTTGTGAATGTTTTTCTTATTTATCTCTGTATTTGTGCCCCCGAGAGTATAAGTTTCTTGGACGTGTAGGTTTTTGTCTTTCTTTTTGCTCACTGATCTTTGCCTGGTATCAACTCCAATGTCTGATAAATGTTTGACTCTAAAGACATGTTTGTTTAATTTGTGAGTGAATAGACTCTGGGGTGGGTAGGGCTTGTGACAGCCGGAAGTGAGAGATAAGGGTGACAGGCATGTTTTTTAGGCTCCAGGTCTGTATCCGTGCTCCTGTAGAGGTGTGTGTGGTGATGAGTGGCTGGATTTTGGCCCTACATAGACAGTTCTACTGAGCACAGTAAAGGCAAAGAGTGAGTGTGAACTATTAACAGACCAAAGTCCAGCCATCGGAGCCTTTTGGCATAAGAGTAGTCTGGTTATTAATGGTGTTTACGTGGAATGGTGGGAAGAGAAAGCACAGAATGTGCTGTGTCTCTTTGAACTTTCAGAGTGCTTATTGCATAGACATCCGGCGTGTCTGGAAAGAAATGCACAGCTGAGCAGAAGGCATCAGTTCTTAAGACATGTGGGTGACATGAAGTACAGTTCTGAGAAAAACCTAATTCAACCCAGAAAGCTCAGGAATGAACCCTTCAGAAATATTTAATTCAATGGTTATGAAGCATTTACTTGAGTTGAATAACAACTAAAGTGTTTTCCCCTTGCATAAGAAAGGGAACGACCTTTACGTTCTTAAGCAACATTTTCTTGCCAAACTAAGAATTGGGACCTGGCACATTGCATTTTGCCTGCAGATGCTATAAGGAACAGCAGAAACCAGTGGTGCTTCTGAAACAATTTAAAAGGTTACAATTTTGATTTAAGAACCAAGTTGGTAAATTGTGCTTTTGTCAACGATAAACATTTTATTTTCCTCATATTTGGGGCCAAAGTATTGCTGAAAAACTGTCTCTTTGTTCTTAAATTATGAGAGATTATTTTGATGATATCCTGTGCTATTACTATATTGTCTGGAGTGAGATGTTTTAGAAGGCAAAACCACTTGCTATATTCTGGATGGAGACTTCTCTCTGGCTTGTGTTGACAGTAATCTCAAGGTAATCCTTTGAAATAAAAACCTATAAAAAATGCTGTGACAGGACAAAGAGATAACATGTGTGGCAGAGGAAATGAAACTAAAGTGTTTATTTTTCTGATAAAATAGGAGTGTCTCCTCTCTCCGGGTTGCAGCATCGTGACTCAGTTCAGTGAGCTATATAATCCTCTCTGCAGCTTAATTAGAAACCTTGTAAACTGAGTGCAAGAGGCCAGAATGTAGGTTGGATGAACACAGAAAAGGCTTTTTGTGAAAACAAGAGCTCCCCCTGAATCAGCTTACAGTGGGATCTAATGACTTTGTAATTGAATTGCCCAATTTGGGTTCAAAAGAGGGGACCTTCTGTTTCTACAGAGAGATGATGAGACATGTGGACATCACATGTTTATAAGAAACATTCTTCTTTTGCCCCTAAATTGCAGTGGTATAAAACACATTGATTCATATCCTTCCAGTAGCTAACTTGTAGGCTATGAACCATAGCACTGTGGGGGTTTCCTAAATGATATCCTAATGAGCTAAAAGCCCTGATTCTCCAAGGTACAGAGAGGCCCTGGATCAATAAAAAAATAATAATAATAAAGAAAGAAAGAAAGAAAGAAAAAAGAAGGATAATAGGCTATCAGGAAGAACTCTAAACTTATTTCCTTTTTTTTTTTTTTTTTTTAAGGAGAGTGAGGGATAGGGAAAGAAGGGGGCAGAGATCCAAAGTGGGCTTCGTGAGAGATCATGACCTGAACCAAAATTGTATGCTTAACCGACTGAGCCACCTTGGCGTCCCTAAACTTATTTCCTTGAGAAATTGTGTGCAATAGCTCCTCTTCTGGATGAGAGGGGGCTCTCTTCAAAATCAGTTGATTTCCTGTCTCTTGAAAGACAGAATCCATTTTTTCACACTCAGATAGGTCCTTTCTAAATATCTTTGTCTTTTTATTTTTCCATCCCCTTACATTTTGCTCCCTTCTCCAGACCTCCATGAGGCTCCTGCTTCAGCTTTTAACCTGTTTACTCTGTCCTAATATGAACGAATACTGTTTGTACTGTTAGCTAATAATTTCTATTTTGGAGGCTATTAAGGTGTAATAAAAGCTGGTCACCATTTTGAATCCTAGCTTGATTTATTAAAAAAAAACACACAAAAAAAACTGTTTTCTGGGAAGGTACTTATATTGAGTGAAACAGCCATATTTTCTGTCCTGGACTTTACGGTTTAGTGTGTGGAAGGATTAGAACTATTCCATCATTTTAGAGGTTCTAAGTACCAGTGGTAGGAAATTATTCTCCAAAATTAAAGTAAATTTTGGTATTCATATCATTCACATTTTATCAGTTGTGTCCATTTATATATTACTATGCATGTTCAACTTCCATGATATGGATAATAGTATATAAATGGATGTATACTTTTAAAGGGCAGCCTGTAATCATAAAAACACATATAAGTTGGGCACCTTGTCAAATTCCTTCTGTAAACTCATCTTTTCAACTCACCACATCTCCCATTTTCTGAAATATGTTGTAATGTGCTTATACTGAATCCAGATAAATGTTCTCAGAAAGTATTTTTCTATTTTTTGAACTTTTTACAACATTACATGATGATAATGCAAGTATTTCTACAGCATTATCTACAGTATATCACAGTCTTTCAGTGCTGGTTTGGTGTTTTTGATTTTTGTTTTCTTCTTCTTCATTCAAATGTGTAACTATTAGGCCTGGGGAGAAGGACAGAAAACTGATGGCTTCTTCCAGTCGCAGCATGCCTGTGACATTGTGTACTCCAACTCCTTTTTGCTAAAAACAGCATAAGTCAATGATGATTTAAGCTGGATTTAAAATGTTTTTCTATCCCAAATAAGCTGCTCTGGTTCTCCAAGTTACTTCAGATGCCACTCAAACCCTAATTTTGGCTGATGTTTTTGCCTAGTATATATAAAAGTATTCAATTAGCCTTTCTCCCTAGTACCTTTTACTTGTAAATATGCTAGAGACTAAGACAGAATGCCTGCCCTTCGTAAATGGAGGAAGAATGAAACAAGGACAAAAATGCTTGTACCACAGAGTACAATAAGGTACATGCCATAAGAGCAGTGTTAGTGAAGTAACACTGTGCCAGGCATAGGACCCCAAAGAAGAGTAGACACTGGTTCCTCTCCCCTCCCCCACCCCCACCGCATGGTGGGAAATGGCACATCTGGTTAGAAGAATAAGTAAAGCCCATTTGGACAAGATGACATTTTGGTGAGAACAATGTGGAGGAATGTCTGTGGAACGGAGAGCAATTTAACTAGACTTGAGAGCAATGTAAGTATAGGAAGGAAGTTGAAGTGATTTTTGGAAAGGTGGGCTGTGGCCTGATGGGCAGGACCGAGCATGTGAGGGCAAGACATTTTAACTTGATCTGATCAATGTTAAGAAGCCATAGGACGTTTCAAAGTAAAGAAAATCATACCATCGCCTGTGTTTTAGAGACATATTCTGGAAACTGTGTGACGAGTAAGTCAGAGAAAAGGAAAAAAGATCACTTAGATTAGTTGCATAATGATAATTATAATCTTTACCATTTGATTTAATGCCTTTTGTGGGCCAGGATTTTTGTATATATAAGTTTACAGACTGTCAGCCATCTTAGAAGATAGATATCTCCATTTTTACTGGTCAAGAATTTGAAGCCCATTGTTAATACAGGCATAGCTAAGATACACACACACGTGCACACACACACACACACACACATTAACTTACACAAGACATAGCTATTAAGTAGTGTAGGCAATGTTTAAAGCCACAGTTCTTTGACTTTATAGTCCATGATACAAAGTAGGATGCACACTGTTCTTAATAAAATGTGATTTTGCATAGGTCCTTCAGTTTGCTCAGGACTCAGTTACTCCATGTGAGGAGGCAGATCAAACTTTAAATTCTATAAACTATCTATACTCACACATCCGATTCTTATCATGGCCAGTGCTGTGTGTTTGTATCCTAAGTGACAAAAGAACCAAATAGAAACCAATATAAGATTTTATCAAAGCTTATTTTCTAACTAAGAGCAAACTCTTCAGGTGGAAACATAATGAATTCTAGCAAATTTTCATAATATAATTTTTATAACTAAAATGACACAGGAAATTTACATTTATAAGTCATATAAATTCTGTGGTAATAAGATCACATTTAACTATAATTTTATAAAAGGTACATTTAAAAAGATCCACTCAATGACATTTCACTTGCAGATATTCTAAAGTTAAAAAGAAAAAGTTTGAGGAAAAATATAAAAGCCCTAAACCCTTATTACTTCAGTTCAACAACGAATCAAGAGCAGAGTTCGTCAAAGAGATAACTGAAGACACCCTGGGAAGAGGGGACCGAGGTTTTCAAGTTTATCATAAATCATTCAGTGCCTTTGGCAAAGCCTTAGTGGAAATTAGGAAACTGAATATTGTAATGTAATTTAAGTTTTCACTAAGGACTTCGTTCTGATTCTGATGGGAATTTTAGCCAAGAAAGGACTGCAGAACTAAATCCCAAGAGACAGATTCTATTGATCATGGTAATGTTTTGCCTTTTGCGAAAAGGTGAACTGCTGTTTTGAACCCAAATGAGAAGCGTTTTCAGAAGCACCCCATCTATTCCTTTTATACCGAGCAGGAGTAAACCAAGAAGAGGATGTGAAATCTATTCCTCTTCTGGAAAAAGGATAAATCAGAGTACCTTTATTTGTATAGGACCGAACTTAGAAATCGCCTCTGAAATCTATATCAAGTGTTCTAAATAGTATAGGCGTGTGCATCAGTGATGGCTCAGTAGATCTAAACCTGTCTGAAAATCAGAGCAATTGGAAAATGTTTGTGCTCACTCACCTCCTGACAAAGGAAACAATAACTAACACAGTAGGAAGCTACAGCTATCTTCTGACACATTATGTTTCCAGCCCGAAAATGTCACCTGAAACCACTGAATGGAGATGAATGAAAACCAGCAGTGGTCGTGAAACATGCAAAAGGAGAAAAAGCCCCAGCTACAAAAAAGGCCGAGGTTCTTCAAAGCCCAACAAGCTGTTGACTCAGACCTTTGCAAAGTCGAAAGCGTATGTTCTCTGGTTAAGGCCGAGGGTCTTATAATTGACCAGGCAGGGAAACTTAAAATGTCTAATTTAAGGTATAACTGCAACATGTGAAATCTTTGCAAGAAGCCCTTAGAGAGAAGAGCTACAGTAAACCTAAGAATGATTTTCCATTTCTCTGTCATTTGAAAATGTAAAGACAGACTGCAAAATATATAATGTTCAAAGGAAAAAAGAACCAGGAGCATCCAGAATTCAAACTTATTGTGTCAGGGTTGATTCTACAAATTTTGCATCAAGTGTCCTGTGACAGTAACAAAGGAATCCTTCAAAACTTTGTGAGGTTTAAAGACAGTTGATAAGTGAAGATGAGTTATTAACTTTATAGCAAGCAACATCCTTCTCGGAGCTTTCCTGGATCACTATTTTGGGAGACAACATGGAATTTTTTAAAGGACAAACATTTCTTTATGAGTTAAGTTAGAAATGCATGCTAACTTAAAACTGAAGGGGAAAATGAAAAAATTGGGAGTTCTCTTTCATAGTTTTTAGACATTCTTTGGCTATTTGAGCCAACAGCATAGTTTGGGACTCTGCTGAGCAAAGTTACTGTGATCATACAAAGAAATATAATTGAATTTCATGTATGTGCTGGACCTCAGAATTTTTCCATTCTTCCTAGTTTGCTGTTTGCATTGATTGTTTGATATGAATTGGTCTAGATTAAAAACTTGGCTATCTTTTGAATGGGTGCACAAAATAACACTAGTGTCTTTTGAGATCCAAGAGTGATTGGTTTTACTGTGTACATGTGATCAACGTGTTCCTGGATTAATATAACGCACTAAGTTTTGTAACATCTTCTGTTACAGAAAGGAAGCATTAGTGATGTCAATTATTATTTAGTTATTGTATTTACTATTGTTTCAAATTGTTATCTTTTCAAGAACATTAACACTTACAAAATAACACTAGTGTCTTTTGAGATCCAAGAGTGATTGGTTTTACTGTGTGCATGTGATCAATGTGTCCCTGGATTAATATAACGCACTAAGTTTTGTAACATCTTCTGTTACAGAAAGGAAGCATTAGTGATTGTATTTACTATTTACTATTTAGTTATTGTATTTACTATTGTTTCAAATTGTTATCTTTTCAAGAATATTAACACTTACAGACCATCAAACTGAAGTCAGATTTTGAAAATTATGTAGCTAACTTCATTAATTGGGAAGACTACTTTCACTTAGATGACTAGTTTCAAAGGTGAGAAACTGGAAGGAGAGAAAGAAAGAGCTTCACATTACTTTTCTACCTGGGCTATCCATGCCGCTCAGTTGAATAAATGAATTCCATTTTGACCTTAAAGGAAGTAGAATTTTTCTAAAATTGGAAGAATTTCTTATATTTGTGATAGGTATGTTTTAAGATAGACTATCTTTACATTTATAAATAAATCCTTAGATTTTTCCTTACAAGGATCTAAGATTTCATAAAAAAAATTTTCAACACTGTGGAATTTGGATGCTGGTGAAATATGTACAGAGACATATATATATATCCACATTTTAGCTAAAATGAAGCATTATCTTTAGGCTAGGTAAATAGATTCCATTGGTCCTCATCACCAATTTACAGTTCATGATTAGAAATAAAATGTATCTTCTCTGAATTTTTCAACTCTTAGAGCTGTCAGAGTTCAATAACTGCTCCATGATTAATGATAAAATGACTCCCTTCAAAAATGGAATTATACTGACTTTGTTTTCCCAAGAATTTGAAATCCTTTGGCAGGACACCCAATATGATATATCATATGCTAACCTGAAATTCGTATAAAACATTACATATTTACAGCTACTCCTTTAATTCTGTAAAACTTCATTTTAGTCCTATAGGTATTATTTTCTGCTATTTTAGCAGGAGTAGGCAAAATATATTATTGGAGAAATATGCTGGAATAGTAAACGGAACAAGAGTTGGGGCCATTAAGTTATATTAACAGCTTTCTCTAGCTTTATTTAAAAAAATTGATGCAATAAATGTCATTTTAAATATTTTATCATACATTTAATCTGGTAGAGTAGGACTTTGACAATTTATTCTTGAACATAATGTTTCTTAATGAGGTTTTCATACATGAAATTCATTAGTATTTAGGACAAGGAAAAATAAGTGTATCTGTACTCATATATTGTCAAGTTTATGATTTGTTGGTACACTAAAGTAAGTAAATATGGTATATACACTAATAGATTAATTCCACATACATTATAAAAGTGAATTCAATTTTACTAATTTTATTCTTTGACATCATGTGTGCTAATTATGTATGTGTCTAAGAATTGCTCACATTTTAATCATGTGAGGTACGAGATTATAATGACCTTCAATCTTTTGGTTTTGTGATTTTGAATGTTCCCAGATATCTAAATATCTAAAGAGATTAAATGAACCATTCATTTATTAATTCATCCACTCAGAGATGTGTGTGGCCTCCCTGATATGCACCAGGTGTTCATTTATGTTCTGGGAGTACAATGTGAGAGGGCCCAGCTCCTGTTCTCCAACGTGTGGCTGCCTCAGAGACGGATGAAAAGATATAACTTAAAGCTAAGCTAATGCCTAAACTCGGGGACTACATCTTGTAGGGCCAGAATGCTCGCTTTCTGGGTGTGGATGGTGCTGTGACGCTAAAAGCCATAATACATGGATCTAGGAACCAAGAAGTAGAAATTGGTCCCTTTGTTGTCAATCAGAGTGGCTCATTTGTGGAGTTAGTGCTTCCCATCTCCATAATTTAGACTCTTCTGGCTTAGGAGTCTGGTTTCCAGGGGGCAAGGGGACACTTCATTAGGGGGCCTACAAAGTGTTTCACAACCCTGAAACTATGACTACTGCTTGGTCGTTTTATGCTTCTCATGCAAGAGGCCCCAGTGGAAGAGAAGAAAGTGATTGTGTTGGTCGGGATAACTGAACCTGATGATAGTGAACAGCTATGATTGCGGCTGCATAGTGGCCCTCTGAAAGAGTAGGATAAGAACCCTGGGATTCCACAGGTGCCTGGGCGGCTCTGTCAGTTGAACAGTTGACTCTTGATTTTGGCTCAAGTCATGACCCCAGAGTTGTGGAATCTAGCCATGTGTCATGCTCCATGCTCAGGTTAAGATTCTCTCTCTCTCTCTCCCTCTGTCCCCTCTGCCCCCATATGTGCATTCTATCAAAACAACAACAACAACAACAACAACCTAGAGGTTTCACTGGAGCTTTCCTCTTGATAATAGAAAATGGACCATTGTAAAGACAATGCAGGGTAAAGTAATTAACAGTTCTGACCTCTTAGGCATGAAGGTCTGAGTCATCCCTACTGACAAGTGAGTATAAACCAACTGAGATAGTAAGCAAGACTGGGAGAAACAATGAATGGGGATGAATGGAGAAAAAAGAAAATGGCCCAGGGACAAGTTGCAACAGCAGGGACTCTAGTTTTGTCCACTAACTTTTCTATACTGAGCTGATTGTCTAGAAATTGCGACTACCTTGAAGGTTCTTTGAAAGGTCTGAGTGATGCAAGAGGTGGGGATCTATCAGAGAACTCTTATGTCCACATCTCACCCGACCATTTTATTCTACTATTGATACATCAACAATCAGGTATAACCAGCCAGCATGTAGTCCCAACTTCTGTCTCAGGGCTATTTTGTGTGGAACACCTATGGGACTAACTAACCAAAATCCATGAGATAACCCTTGAATAATGGGGACAGGAGCCTATGACTCAGATAGAACATTCTGAAGTGTATTACACAAGGCTCCACAGAGGACCCTTAATCATGCTGTGCCCTAATTATCCCCATTGGTTAGCAACTTAGTAATGCACTGCTACATCAGCTTCCCTTCCTTTTTCATTTCACTTTTCTCATTTTCCTGCTGCTGCTACTGTTGCTGCTTCTTTTTCTTCCTCTTCCTCTTCTTCCTCTTCTCCTCCTCCTCCTCCTCCTCCTCCTCCTCCTCCTCCTCCTCCTCCTTCTTCTTCTTCTTCTTCTTCTTCTTCTTCTTCTTCTTCTTCTTCTTCTTCTTCTTCTTTTTCTTCTTCTCCTTTTGCTATTACTTCCAAAAATAGTTACCTACATACAAGGTTCTGTATGAAGCATATTTTGGGTGGTGATGGTGGTGATACAGGAAAAATGGTGAGAATTGCTTTAAATAAAAGTAAACAAGGAGATGGGGCATAAGAATTGAGATAGAGAGAGAGAGAGAGAGAGAGAGAGAGAGAGAGAGAGAGAGAGAGAGAGGAATTATATTTAAGGAGAGACCTAAGCAAAAGAATAAAGCATGTGGATATTCAATGGAAGAACACTGAAGGCAGATGGAACTATAAGCACAAAAACCCTGTGGAAGTTTTACTGACACATTTGAGAAGCAGCAGGTGCCTGGTGTGGCTGGAACAGAATGAATGTGATAGAGAATAACAGAAACTAAGTTTATAGAGGCAATTAGGCTAATAGAATAGATGTTTTAGTGGCTATATCAGCATATTTAGCATCTCTGGGCTCTCATTTATAAGTGGGGCTAATAATGGGGACCTTTCATGGTCTTGTGAAGTATTCACGAGGGTGTATCAGCTAGAAAGAATGAGCCTGTTATCCATCCACCCACCCATCCACCCAACCAACCAATTTATCTGTATTTCACTTATTAATTCTTTTATTCTCTTCCATCTCCCCCTTTAGCATAGCACTCATTAATACATAGTCTACTATGGACTTTAGCCATACACACAATGATGAAAAGGCACTGGAGAGCTGAGGGCCTTCAGAGGATGCGATTCTCACCTATATATGTCACATCACACCATTTCCCTTCCTTTTTCATCCTGTGTCTCCCTGCAGTCTCTGGAACTTTGTCATCTGTTAGACTAAACATACCATATTTCAAGGAAAACTTACATCCTGTTCACTTAGAGGGGCATACCCTTAATGATGTACTTTCTTTAAAGGAGTCTGTTCAACTTGTAGAAACCTTGACCCTGTCATGTATAATTCGTAGCAAAAAGGCCATTACTTGGTTGAGTCTTGTTTTATGTTACCTTTTTCACTCACACTATTAAGAAGATGTGAGTGACCATTATTGGAAAAAACAAGGTAAGTTGGGGCTCATCACAATATGTGTAAATTATCTGACACTTCCTATAGCAACAGACTTTATAATCTGTTACAAAGCTACTATGAAGCTGTTCCACACTTTGGCTAGTCACACATCTATTCACTTTGTATCTGGTGACTTCATTCTTGCTCAGTGTTGTGAATTTTACTGCTTATAGACTATATGAGATCCATTTAGTAATTTATTTGCCAGGTAATGTTTAATTTTATAGAGTTGTAAAAATTGTTATGATTGTGATGTAGAGGATACCTTGTCATGCTCTGCAAAATCTTTTTCTGACACTTTTTTCCAAGGCAGTTTGGACTGCTCACTCTTTTCTTCAACAGGTATACAAAAATGTCTGATATGGTATCAGGTAGTGAGGCTATACCAGCATACATGACTTGAGCTTTCTTGGGGCTGAGAGTCTTGGGACTATGGTATTTGAAAAAGTAGTTGTGGCAAAAGAGAAGTCCAGGAGTCAGAGGAGCTGATAACATAGAGACTGGATGGGTATGGGCAGTCTGGGAGTCTCTGTTGTGCTATGTTCCTCATATACCCACTAATCCTGCCACTTAAAGTCTGCTGCCAATAATGGGAGTAAGTTAGAAACTCAAGTTGGAAGAAGACGTAGTTTGCCAAAAGGCAAGGTGTCCATGGGAAACCTAAAGAGGAAATTCAGCAGAGGATTTCTGCAATGGAAGAGCCTAGGAACCCCTTAAAGATAGGTTGCTCAGAGACTCAAATTGAGTTCTGAATTATGCAGTTGGGTTTAATCTGGAATTGAACTAACAGAATAGTTGCCAAATTGTTTTGTTCTGCTTTATCTTATCTACTCCTATGTCCCCATTAAAACGAAAAGCAGGTGAAACATAAAAACATAGATAAGATTGGCCTCATATTATAAGAGTACTAAAATGACTCCAAAATTGATGTATAAAATTATAGACAATTATATTAAATAAGGTCCAAATCACTAAGTGTCTCTTACGGCCTAAATATGACAAAGTTCAGACTCCCACAATGTTGGGAGTAGAAATTCCAAAGACAAGACCTTCAGCCTGAGAAAATCTAAACCCAGAACAAACACAAGTTAAATAGTTAACAGGGAATTCTAAAATTGGAGAATTTTTATGGTGTCAAACATTAAAACTATGCCCGAGTGCCCCAAAGTAAGCATACATATATGTGGTTATACTTGACTGATGTTATATATACATAGCACTATAAAAAGATTAAAGGAATTTCAAAATAGGTTTGTGGAACCTCAACAGAATTGGGACAAACTTTTGAACATTCATGACACTATTCTAAATAAAGAGGAGATTTCACTATTGGTTCTGTTCATGTTTTAATCAAGGATTGTATAAGTCAGATACTTTAGATTCCAAAGTAAAAATTTTTTGTTTAAATACATTTAAATATATTCACTATGTTAAAATGCCATGCTACTTGGGAACAAATAATGATTTTTAGAAATAAATATATACCTTTTATCATCCATCACACTTCATTTAATTACTTGCTTCATTTGGCTTCTAGAACACTGCACTTTTCCAGATTGTTTCTTTTCTAACTGACCATTCCTTCTCAGTCCCATTTGCTGAATTCTCCTTATCACCTTGAAGTCTAATGAATGCCCAAGAACTCCATCCTTGGACTTCTCTTCCCTGTCTGCACTCCTGACCACACAGTCTCAAGGATTACAATGTCTGTAGTGAGGGTTTGCCTAACTGACAGACTCCAATAGGCAACTGTTTACTCAACCCCTCCTCCTGTAATTATAGCTAAAGTCCAAACTTCTGACCTACCCATCCCCAACAAATGTGCTTCTCCCCAGTTTTTTTCCATTTAGTAAACAGCAACTCTAACCTTCCATTTGCTCAGGTTAAAAACTTGGAATCATCCTTGACCTTTTTTCTCTCTCACATTTTTATGTAGTTTGCCAACCAATCCTGTACACTCAAACTTCTAAATTTATCCAGAGTCTGGCGTAAGCCTGCATCATCTCTTATCTGGATCATTTTAATAGCTTCCTGACTGGTGTCTTTGCTTCCATTCTTATTCCCAGTAGTTTATTGTCAAGGTAATTTAGGTGTTTCTTAAGTCCTGAGTCAGACCATGTCACTACTCTGCCTGGAATCTTTTGATGGTTTCCCATCTGAGTCAGCATAAAAGCCATTCGGTGGACCCCTCACCATCCTCACCTCCACATACACATTCTCCCACCACCACCATCTCTCTGACCACATCAACTGCGGCTCTTCTTCCCTTGATCTTTCTGCCTTTGCCACACTGTTCTCTCCAGTGTTCTTCACATGCTCCAGAAAGGCTCCTGTCTGGGGCTTTTGCATGTACTTTTCTCTCTGTGTAGAACATTCCCCTCAAGCCACTCGCTGCATGGCTTGCTTCCTCACTCCTTCAGAACCTTCTGCTCACATGCCACCTTTTCCGAGAAGCACCTTTCTCCATGAGCAGTCCTGTTTTTCTACTTTATTTTTCCCCATAATGGTTACCATCAACCAACAGACCACGAGCTATATTGCATCTCTCTATCACATTGTAAACTTTACTCAGGCAAGTATTTGGTCAGTATGGGTCACTGCTGTTTTTCCATGTTGACTGTAATTTTAGAGAAAAGTTAGCTATAATTTTAGAGAAAAGTTATGAATGTGCACATACTAAGAAGCATGCATAGTCCACATTCAAGAATTGGAGGAGGTGCATGGGAGCATGTGGGCTTGGCTTGGAGGCAAATCACGTGTAGTCAAGATGCATAAAATGATCTAAGGATCAAGACTTCTGCTTAAAGTCATTAAGGAGTTAAAAAGTATAATGTTTAAACAATCATAAAAAAGTCACAAAAACTTACTCCTTTAAAAATATCACTGAAGTTTAAAATGTTTGCTATTTATGTTAACACTGATTACCAGCAGAATTCAATGTGTTAATAAAGCATCTAAATACCAAATATCCAAGAATGTTGAAACAAACTTCCAGAGTCAGATCTGTCTTAAATAGCATAGATAGCGGTCTATCACAGAAGACAGGTCTATAATCCACAGCATGAGACAATTTCACACGACCATTGAAAATCTCTACAGGACCTGGGGGACTCTATTTTGAAGCAGGCCAGACATGATGGCATCCATGCAAAATTAGGTATGACAATTCATTAGAAATATCTTTTGGGGAGAACTGATGGTTCTTCTAAATTGGGAACTACAAAGCAAAACAAGATGAAATACTAATATCATGTTTAACTCACTAACATCCTTTCTGTCTTTTTGTTTAATAATAGAAGGATTTCCAGTGCCACGATACCATATTCATTGTCAAACATAAGGATGGTGTGCATGCATAGGAAATAAGTGGAGATGAATATGGTATGCATCATTGTCCATGTGAAATTGGTGAAGTTGTGCATATTTACAAAGTCTCACGGCTCTGCATTTTGCATTCCTGATAATAATAATCTTTGGAATTTGGGGCTGTTTGTTTACAATTAGGAAAATAGTGTTTCATTTTTCCTGAGACTAATGGGCCCTATTAGCAATGGCATAGTCTTATGGTGAACACAAACATTTCTCAGTAAATTCACAGCTTGGTGCTTTGGCAAAGTGGAAATGCCATTTAAAGGACAGAGCCCACAAATTGAAATATGATGCAGAACAACAGAAGTGAGGAAATTATTGAAAATGAACCTCATCTCACAAGTTAAACAGCATTATTGAACCAATCAAGATCATAATTTGGGGGCTGATTTCACCTGCTAACGAGTAAGCCACTCTCAAATTCTAAGGTTTTGAAATCAGATTTTGTATTTCTTAGGAACTTAAACACTAAAGCAAAGATTGGGCTGCTTTTCCTGGCCCCTTTCTGGGTCCTTAACTTTGGTGAAAGCTTTGTTAGGCAGCCTGGCTCTCTCCACTGCTAGATAAAGTCAAATCGCCATGGAGTGATAATTGCTCAGAAATTGAACTAAAGGCAGCTCTTTCCATACAGTGTTTCATCAGCCAAATATTTCAAAGAGAATATTGAAACTTAGAGAGGTGCAAATGATCTTGGCTGTGGCTGCCTTAGGATTTCAACTCCATTCAAAGGGAATAGGACGCGCCTAAAAATAGTCACCTGCACAGGCTGCAGCCTGAAGTTAGACCTGCATAATCACAGACAGTCCCTGTCAAGTCAGTGTAAGGAGCCCCTAAAAGCAGGAATGCACACGCGGCCCACGAGGCAGCATATTTGGATGATTTGTGGCACAGGATCAGAAATCACTTCAACTTGTTTGAAAGGAAAGAGCAACATACTTTAGAAAAAGAACACAAAATCCCATGTTATCTTGATTCTTGGAAACACCTATTTTCTTAGTGAATGTGAAGCATGGAGGAGTGCATTTTGTATTATTTATTCCTGGCCGGGCATGGATGTCAGAGTGGAAGGGCTTTTTTTGTGCTGGCATACAGGACTGGAATGAGACAAACAGAGCAACACAAATATTCCATTGTTTGCCTCTGCAGACGGAGGGCCTGGAGACAAAGGCGCTAGAATGCTGGAGAAGCACTTCGGTGGAAATGCTGGTGAGCAGCACCAAATGCTATCTTCCCCTTCTCCCCGGCTTGCTTCCATTTTTCTAAAGCTGAAACAAAAGATAACTTTCAACGCGCACACACACGCAAGAGAAAGGTGACGTGCCGAGTCACAGTTATAAACAAGCAGAGCACTGTTACAATGTTTACAAAAATGAGAACCTTCTCGGAGCCCCCCTCATCACCATGCATACACCCTCAATTAAAACAATGCCCCTGATAGCAGGCAGTATAATCTGCATTTTATTTCACTCATGAGCAAAATAACAAGTTACTCAGGCCTGCGGCACTCATGAGTGATATGGGGCGTGTAATATCCTTTCCATTGAGTTTCCTATTATTAAGCTTGAAATAAGGAGTTCAGAATTAACTGTGACAATGATTTTATCTAGTGTTGGCATCACCATTAGCTTTTGCAGTTTACTGCTAATAAAACTTTAAGTTTGCTATTACTTCTAATAACCTTCTTGCCACCTTAGCTGTAGAAATTAGACAAAGAACCCTGCTGACATGTGGCTAGTGACATTTTCTGCAAGTGCAGAAAACCCCGATGACAACAGTGACTGTTATTTACCAAAGTATAATAAAGCCAGGGCCTGCTGGCCTTCGGCAGCCTAATTTAAAGCGCCTGTTCCTGGGGCTCGAGGAAGACTATAAAAGACCAAAGCATAAAGTTTCAGTCTCTGTGATTGTTGTTCCAAGCATTAGAGTTTTCTTTCATAGCAGTCCAATAGATTCTGAAGTAGGAAAAGAAAAACACCTTGTGATCAGGCCTACATGGGTGACATGGAATATTAAAACAAGCCATTATCTGGTTAACTCGAAAATCCAAATGTATCACTTGAAGCACCAAAAATTTCTGCTGTGATAGACATATCTGTGACGCGATCACTTTCTGTCAAATCTCTAAGCTCATTCAGCCCTTCCTCTGTGATACTGGACATTACTTTCTCCTATAATTTGGGTCAGGAATGTTCTTGTGTTTCAGGCTGTCAGCAACATTAATACATATTTAGCTGTTATGACTATGTTATGTTATGTTATGTTATGTTGGTCACAGGTGAGATCGTTTTGGCAATGCCCTCCCCACTAAATTCCCCTAACTAATCAAATAAGATATGAATGAGACAATGGATTTAAACATTCAGAAAAAAAAACTGTAATAAGTCTATATAAAATATTTTTAAAGCATTTGCTTTTAACCATGGAGAAAAAAATTAATTGTTCGCCAGACTTTTATTTGGGAATCTGTATTAACAATCAGTCAGATTATGCCTGGCATTTAAATCCTTTCCCTAACACATATTCGTCTCCGGGCATGCTGTGATACTGGAGAGTTTACCTTTTACTCTCACTGGACAGCAGAGTGATCTGATGAGAGTCTACATTCCTGAAAACTGGGGAATCAAAGTGAAGCTTGTTGGCCAGTGAAAAACCCATCATTTGCAAGAATTCCTTTCTTTTCTGTCCTCTCCAGTCACCTCTTCTCATTTTAAATAATTGAACTTTATTAAGAAATGTGAGATCAAGCAGAAAAATTGCTCGCCCAAGACACTCCATGGAGGACATGTCTTTGCCAGGTGAGGAGAGTCAGCACTTGTAGCAATACTCTGAGCCCGACTGGCTGGAAGTGGCAGTGGAGCAGTTAGCCAGCTCTTGAGATTGCCTGAGCTATGAAGGAGTTGTTTATAATTAGAAGAGGAAGCTCAGACCATTGTCAACTTTTACAAAGTTGATACCGGCTGCAGCATTGGCAGTTTCTTCCTCAAGTAACTTCAGGGTTAATCTCCCCCTTGAGTACTATAATCACCACCTGTTTGAATGTTAGACATGCATCCATCTCTTCTTCCTCTTACGCCTTATTCTATCTCAGCCCAACACTCTAGGAAGTGGGTTCTGCTACTGCCTTTTCCGCACCAGCCTTTTAAAACTAGATAAGAAGGGTTATGGGTACCAACACCAGGTCTAAGTAAGAGACTTGAAACACCAGGGGGCAACCAGAGGGATAGGTTCTCAAGGAAGCATTTGGAACTGGACAGGACATTAAATGATATTCTCTTGTTAGGACTTTCCTGGCGACCCAGGAAATTTTCCTTATGGCTTTTGTCAAAGTTCCCAGGTCCCTCTCAACTCCAAGAAATGCTCTCTTGGGATTCAGAGCCAGAAAGGAGTAGTGTCTTTCCTTTAATGAGCCAGGACTTCATTCACTGTGAATGTGAACTATTCTTCTTACATCTGGGATTCATCTGTTCAACCACAAAATGTCGGTTAAGAAAGAAGGAATTTCGTAGAGAAAGTGATATTCAAGGCCAGCCCATCTTAGTTGGCTGGGAATTTGGTTCTAGGAGATGAAAAATGACTGAGAACCAGGTGAAAACTACTGGTGGCTTACCGTGAGCTCTCGCCCCGCAGTGCTTAGCCCTCAATTATACCCCAGTCCTTCTTACTCAAGAGTCAGTTTTTGCCTTCATTCCAAGTACCCCATCCCTGAAAGCTCTATTTTGTTCCTCTGATTTACAGACCTGGGACTAGGGGAAGGGGGAGGGAGGAAGGAAGAGGGTATCCTGCTTTACGGCGCTGAGAAACTTGCTTCTGACAAGCCCCACTTTAGGAATGTTTGCAAGTTCCCAAAGTATCCTTGTTTGAAAATTGTGTTTAGATTCAAGTCAGAGCCATTAGAAATTAAATTGTCACTAGAAGTGACATTACTCATGTGAAATAATGCATTTTGGGTTTCCAAAATACCTCCTTTCAACAGAGATTTGGAAAATACAATTGATTCATAAGTTGTTTTTACAAAACTGCTGGTTGTGCTAATTTCTATAGATTGCCTTGGATTTTATTACCTTTTGATAGCTATGAGTAATCATGTTTGTTCAATTCTTCTTTCTTATTATTCAATTTGTAAAAAAAAAACTTTTCTAAAATAGTTATTTGTCTCATAAAACAGTACTGGAATTGCGTGTGCTTGTCCCCAAATTGCTTTCTACTCTTGTAGCTACTATCCACTTGGACTATTCATTTCAATTGCTGAACCACAAAAATAGGTGTCTTTTGTTATATACAAACAGCTTTCAATCTGTTAATAAGGGCTAATTAGAGGGCAATTGAACTTTACTCTCCCTGTGTCTTTCTCTCTTTAAACTGTAGGCTGATGGCATTTTGCAGACTATTAGAATGAGCAGCCTTCCTGAGCCTCATACTCTTTCCATTATGCTATTGCTACTATACATTTTCTTGTCAGGGCTGGTGTAGAGAAACCCTAGGAGTGCAACTGTGCTTATTATACATGCTAAGGGAGACTAATTTAAGGTGACTGGATAAAGCTTGGCTGGTTCTAAAGAAAACCTTCAGTGTGGGGTGGGAGAAGGTGGCATGGCTAGGTGATCCCTTATTCTCTGCGTTATTTAAAGTTATGTTTCTCCCTAAGAGGAAAAGGCACTAGACTTCTCTGTTACTCTGTTCCACATTAACTGACATGATTTCCTTTGTTTCTTTTATCAACCCTGGGGAGAGAGACAGTTTTCTCTGTTCCCTTTCTTTGAGAGACAGAGGCTTGGGGAGTTACCTGGAGAGGGAACATAGGAGAAGCATGGTGTCAGACAGCCAGGCATTCAATTTCTGCTCCACACTTTCTATTGTATACTTTGGAATGTTACTGAAACACTCGGGAGTTTTATCTTCCTTCATTTGTTTATAGAATGATACTGTCCCAAAATTTGGAGAGACTCAGAGTCAAAATTAAATTTTGAGCTCAAGTTTCATTTGTTCACCAAACTCTCATTGACATTTTACTATGTGCCCCTTGTTTTAAGTTGTTAGAAAAAAAAAGAAAGCAAAACAAAAAAGATGCTGTCCATATCTGCCAGGGAGTCTTGATTCTGTAAAGATGGTCAAGGCATAGAAAACCACAAGACAATGCGGTAAGCACTGTGGTTTGTATGGTGGCTAGAGGTGCGCGTCACCTGAGTTAGGCTGGAGGAATTCAGGAATTCTGGAGAAAGTGAAGAGGTAGCTGGGTGTTAAAAGGAGGGACAAGTTAACTAAAGGAAATGACAGGTGAGGTTAGGGCAACAATACTCAGGGAGCAAATGAGTAATGGCAGATAGCCATAAAGATAATTCAGGGAGTTATAAATATGTAAGTTATGGATGAGAACACAGGATTTAGGGGAGTGACATGAGAAGTAGTTGGTGGAGTAGGGATAGGAGAGGTTTATTTAGGATCATAACCAGGAAAGAATCAGTATTTGAATGTAGATTCTCAGATTTTAAATCCTATCATTTCTTACCTCAGTCCCTTCCCAACAGCACGTGTGTGCATGTTCGGATGTGCATGAGTGTGTGTGTATTGAGATGTTTGGAATGAGCACTTCCAAATGTTTTTACCACTCAAGAGATGGTACTTTTCTTTACAGCCAACATGTGGATACATATTACAATTCTGTTCTAATGGAACAGAAATGTTCACTTCCGTTATCTGTACTTAAAAAAAAAAAAAAAAGAACAATCCAAGCCATTAGAAGCTGTTTGTGAAATATTTCAGCTTTAAAAAGTTGTCTTTGATGAGAAAGAGTACCAGCAAAGAAGGAAAGCAAACCAAAGCTAGGCACTAGAGTTACCATTTTATCTGAGGTGAGAACCAACCATCCTAATGGGTTTAAGAACTGTAACTATTTCTCCAGCAACTGGTAATGTGTAGACAGAATTCTGCAAGTATGCTACCTTTTGCATTTGAATTATTATACATTTAGATTCATAGATAGGTGGATAATAGGTAATTTATCTATATAGGAAGAGAGCTATTAATATGTGTCTTTTGAAACACAACCAATATGTATAACATAGGACCTGGATTCTGTATCGAATGCAAATTTTCTGGTCCAGACTGTTGCTTTGCTAATTAAATAGACAATTTTGCATATTTCAGGAGAGACATTGTGTTAGTCTAATCTTCCAACCTAGGCCATTGGATTGCAGAAGGCACAATGAAAACATGTGAGAATGAAAAAAAAATAACACAAAAATAATCTAGCCCATATCTAATACTTAACAGATTCAAACATTTATAGTAAATGGGCTCCTTACAAGGGTGTGATTAAAAAAAAAATACCTTAGAGTTCATATACATCTTAACCTTGCTCTGGCAAGCACATGACATAGATATTTCTCCCTTTAGAAATACAATGCATTAGATTAAAATATAATCTATGACTGAATGTCTAAAGAAAATCCAAGTTTCCTGCTATTTTTCTTGTAAACTAGAAGAACATTTCCATAATCTGAATTAGGAGATTTTTTTTCTTTCTTTTTTAAATTTTTTAAACTTTTTTTTTTTTTGAGAGACAGAGACAGAGCATGAATGGGGGAGAAATAAAGAGAGAGGGTGGCACAGAATCTGAAACAGGCTCCAGGCTCTGATCTGTCAGCACAGAGCCTGACGCAGGCCTCAAACCCACGGGCCATGAGATCATGACCTGAGCCGAAGTTGGACACTTAACTGACTGAGCCACCCAGGCGCCCCAGTAAGATTTTCTTTTGTAATGGGATGGGGGTGAGGGGAGGGGAGGAAGAGGTTAGTCATTCCCATGGCTCCTGGGAACATTGTCACAGTAATTGTACTTGCTGTAATGTTGTATTTGCTAAGAAGTAGAAGGCAGAGGTTAACAGATTCCCATCTCTTTTGGACTTCTTTGTTTAATTTTGTTTCACTCTTCACAGTTTCTTCCATGCTCATAGATATTCATATTTCATACTCATAGCTCTCGCAGCCAACTCTCCTTCTAAACTTGGTCAGGATATGTTATATGTACAGTAAAAGAGTTGGATTTTCCAGTTCTGCTACAGCTGAAAAACAGCAATTATACTGCCAACTCTATCAGCACGGAGTATATATCTAAAGTAATTTACGACTCTATGCCCTGTGATGCAGTATTTTCCATCTGCCTTACCAGATTATTCTCCGGGTTTCTCCTCTTGTCCTCTAACCCAGGACACGAATCTGAAGGGACTATGAAACAAAGTTTGTTGTCCTCTGGCTTTCAGTAGGGCTCAGACAATGGGAGGCCTTGGTAGTGAAGTGGAAGACAAGAGGAAAGCTATTGCTGTACGGGTTCCCTTGGCTCGCTCCAGCTGGTTCATGGGTTGGCAGTCTCTGAGTGCCTCTTCCTTGGGCCACAGCTTCTGTGGGTGTCTCTCCTGTCAGGCACAGGCCCCACTCTACTCGAAACCTACCTCTTCTTTTTGCTTCAATTCTGGTTGTCGGGAGGCTCAGGAACGCCTGCTTTACCCTCCACTGTTGGTTTCCCTTAATGCTGCCAATCCTTTGTGTCTTCATTAAAACTCGCTTTAAACACTTCTTTTGAGTGTGCCATCTGTTTCTTGCCAGAACTCTGACTGACATAACTTCCCAAAGCCAAACATCGAGAAAACAGTGGGAAAAAATATCAAATTTGGGCACTGAATCAGCTGGTTTGTTTTCTTGTATCCCCATACACTGCCTACAGCAAATACATGTGAATAGGAAGCACATGATCTCTGAAAAAAAGAGATTTCCAGTCTAGGAATTTTAAGTTTTTGATATTACACCATGTTTAGCATTTGCTATATATTAAAAGCAAGCAAGTGACATCAATTTGCACTGAAAAGTAAATTGTTTTTCTTCTGTCCTAGATGACCTTTTCTTTTTTACTATGCCAATATTTTCATGCAAAAAGGCATACAAAAGATGGAAGAGCAGAAGTCAACCCGAGATGGCTTCAAAGTCACAGCATTGATCATTTTAGACGCTCTTCAATCTCTTCTTCAGAATACTCTGATAATGGTAGAATCCTGCCCTCCATCAATGAACCTGTGCTTGAAAGACAAGGTTGATCATGTAAAGACTTGCCACCAACTCCATTAATGCAATTTTGGGGGTTTGTTTCATTGTGTGGTTCATTTCCTACTCCACACTGCCTTGGTCTCCAGAGTTCCTTCCTACCATAAGTTAGAAATGAATTTTTAAAAATAAGCACTTGTACTTTGAACCATAAAACAAAATCTGAGGCGAAATCAAAGGAAGAAGGTAAATTACTTTTAGTGCTCTGCAAAGAAACTTTCACTTGGCTATTTCCTGTTGTTTTGAAACTCTGAAAATCAATACAGAAACATATCATATTCTGAAGGCAGGTCATCTGTGCACTAGGTGTTTTTAACAGCTGGCTTTGAAGGGGATACTTATGCCCCCTTGACATGAATCTACAGTTCTTTACACTAAGTGTCCCCATGAAACTACATTTTTGCTTGAGCTATCCATCTCAATGGTTATTACTTTTTACTGTTCCAGGCTCCCATCTTCTATTATAGATTCACTGATAGATCAATATGACAGAGGCAAGATAAAAGTCAGTTAGCCACACATGTCTATTATGAGCCTGAAAATTCAGACACACATTTCTCCTGACAAAAGCCAGGCATGTAACTGAGTTGTTACGCGTCTGGGTGGTTTTCCAGTCCTTTCTGTACAAACTCACATTTCTTGACATCTTTCTTAATTTTGAGGTCCTCATGGCCTGTCAGGGAATTAGGAATGAGTGGTTCCCTAGGGGAGAGAGTGATTTTAAAATACAATCTTTGCTTTTGAAAGAAGAGAACAAAACACATTTGCTGCTACACTGAGGCTGTAAAAAGTAGTGCTAACATGCTCAGTTTCTAAACCACAGACAAGTGGACTGTAAAATCGAGCGATGGTTGAAAGTCAAGGAAAGAATTTTTGTAGTCCTCTAATGGTTAATGGGAATGACAAAACTGGCTTTGGTTTGTTTGAAGACCTTGCTTCCCTCTGGGGTTGATCACTTCGGCTATGAATCAGCAACCATTTTGAGAAAGAAGTAGGAATCTCCTAAACATTTCAGCTACTGTCCACATGATGGTCTATAACATCCACTAGTATTATAGGGAGAGAGTGCTCAAGCAACACCTCAGAGGTGAAATTAATAAGTAGCCAAAAGGCTAAGATTCAATGGTTTCATATTTTAAGATTTTAGCTCTTATTCCAAGTACACATGGTGGGACTTTTGACAAGAGATGTGAAACTTGAAAAGTCCACCAAAGGACTTTTAATTCATTAATTTATTCTCATGAACAGATTTAATAAAAGTTTACTGAGTTCTTACTGTGTGTCACTTACTGTGTTTCACTATGCAAGGTGTTCAGATTAGACAGAAGCTGGTTTCCTGGGGCACCTAGGTGGCGTCGGACTTCAGCTCAGGTCATGATCTCATGGCTTGTGGGTTCAAACCCCATGTCAGGCTCTGTGCTGACAGCTCAGAGCCTGGAGCCTGCTTCGGATTCTGTGTCTCCCTCTCTTTCTGCCCTTCCCCATCTCTCTCTCTCTCTCTCTTTCAAAAATAAATAAACTTAAAAAAGAGGCTGATTTCCTTTCCTCAAGTGGCTTGTGATTCAGAAGGAGAGACAAACAGGTGAAAAATACACACATATAAAACAATACACTACTTTCATAAGGACTTAATCTAAAATCAAGAATCCATACACATTTATAGATCCAAAGAACACATTCCATTCCATTGGGGAAGTGAAAGGAAGAAATGGGGGGAAGGGGATAAATAAGTTAATAGATAAATGAATGACAGTGAAAAAAGAAAGGTTTTGCACAGATTGGTAATAGTATGCCATGGACTGAATTTGGCGGGGGAAACCTAGACATTATTGTGCTGTGTGGTGTTTGAGAGGCACTTAGCCCAGGTGGCCTTAGGAGAGATCTCCTGGCAGAAGCAGTGGGTGAGGAATTTCTAGAGGATGAGCAGGGGATTATTAGGTGAAGAGAGGTCTGTGAAGATATATCTGTGTCTATATAAGCATTGATATATTATCTATTTTTTATTGTGGTAAAAAGTTCATATTGTAAGATTAATCCTCTTAACAATTTTTTTATTTTTTTACTTTATAAAGTTTCATATTTTTTTAACATATGCAATTATTTTCCATCATTTACAATACAGTAGTTACAATGACACTCCAAACAGAAAAGCAAAGTAAAAAATCAAAACACCAACTTCTATTTCATGTACTCAGACTTATACAGAAATTAGAAGGTTAAGTACCAACTAGTTAATCACCTAATTTCACAGCTGTCTGAAGTGGCGATCGTTATATAGCAGCTTATCTATGATACATTCAAGATAAATGATACAATTTATTACTTGTTCATAAGCTACAACACAGCCTGCTTAATACCTTTCCTTAAATTCCACCTCTATACTACAATATGCTTGAGGTCCATGCAAAAAAGTAGCTACCTTTTATGTAGGAAATGGATGATTAAGTCTTTGGTGTTGTAAAA
>NC_043707.1:74126825-74139724 GCF_006229205.1 Suricata suricatta
TAAGATGAAACCACATCATGAATCAATTAGCATTTTGCATTTTCTTTCATTATCTACTCAAAGTCATGCCTACCGCACCTCTAAACATTTCATTAAATCCAATGATACAGCAAACACTTCCAAAATAAACTTAGATTGTATTGCAGTTTCACTTAACAGTATATAAAATGCTGTGTTGTGACAGGTATCAACTATCCATTAGATACTGAATCAATTTTTCTTAAGCACTACTAACTGCTTGCTTTTCTTGAAGCTAGATCATTCTGAAAATTTTTAAATGTACAGTTCAGGATTGTTAACTCTAAGCACACTGTTGAACAAGAGATCCCTAGAACCTTTTCAGCTTGCATGACTGAAACTCTACATCCATGTAACAACAACTTCCCATTTCCCCCTCCTTCCAGTATATTTATCTATTTTCAATTGTAATTTCTCCCCCTCTTCCACCACCCACAAGGATAAGGGAGCACTTATCTAACGGTATGTGGGGAGAACATGATGAATAAGTAGTTTATTACCTTAAAGGGGAGGGATGACAAGACTTCATGAGATTGTCAGATCATAAAAGGTCCTACAAGTTACACTAAGAAAATTTTATTGTATCTGGAGAAAAATAAAGCCAGTAAAAGTTTTGGTTAAATAGCATGAAATGGTCAGGATATCCCCTTTACAGCTATCACTCTGAGAACAATTGGAAGGGGGAAACCAGTAACAAGTGACCAAGTTTGGAAGAAGTGGTAATTGAGACAAAGATAATGAGGGCCGGATGGAAAGTGTGGCTATGGTGGGGATGAGGAAGGGTGGTAAGACAGATGAGAAAAAATCTCAGGCTGAAGTCAAGGCATGTGACAGTATTTTGGACTGTCCATTCACTCAGTTTCACAGCACAAAGCAAGTTAAACGTCAAACCTGCTGCTTCAAGAGAGGCAGTGAATACGAAATCAGGAGCAGCTCTGAGCATGCCCCATTTGCCTATAGTTTACACACTGGAGTTGGACTCCAAGTGTGTGTAATCCCAAACATTACAGGGGTGTCCCTACTTCCTCACAGATCAGTTTCAAGAGCAAGCAGAGCACGGGTTATAGAAAACAAGGAAAAGCAGAGCTGGAGCTCTTTGAAAACCAGGGTCTTCTACTGAACATTAAGAATTCTTCATTACTTCATTTTTAAACTCTTAAATATAGTATAAGCATGTAGTTCTAAAGAAACAATCCTAAGAGTTTTGTTTTATTTTGGCTATATAGCTCTTTCAATCAATAAAAATAAATGAAGAATGACCAAGGTCCAGGAATTTGAGAAGGATAGAATGGGAGGCTAAGATAAAGACCAAGCCATGCTTTGGTCAAAGGTGGAATAAGCATTTATATATACATATTTTAAAACAGCTTTATTATGACATAATTTACATACACATAAAAATCATCCATTTAAAGTTCACAGTCAAATAGGTCTTAGTATATTCACCACCATGATCTAATTTTACATTTTTATCATCCCCAAAAAACTCATACTCAGTAGTCACTACCCATGACCTCCTGCTGTTCCTCCTGTGCTAGAGAACTTGTAGATCATTATTTTATTCCTTTTTATTGCTGAATAATATTTCATTGTATGGATATGCCAATTTTTTTAATTCATTCATCAATTGATGGGCATTTGAATTGTTTCCACTTTCTGGGCATTTGTGTAACTCTCTTATGAGCATTTGTGTACAAGTTTTTGCATGGACCTAGGTTTTCATTTCTTTGGAATATATATCTAGAAGGGGAACTGCTATGACGAACTTGAATGAACTGCTAAACTATTTTCCCAAGTGGCTGCACCATTTTACATTCCTACTAACAATGCATGAGGGCTCCGATTTCTCTACATCCCAGCTAACATTTGTTATTGTCTGTCTGATTATATTTATTCTAGTGTGTGTAAAGTGGTATCTCATTGTTGTATTGATTTGCATTTTCCTATATGTTTGTATTTTAAATCTGTTGACTCAACCTCTTTTTTTCATTATTTATAGGGTATACTTCTCTTGCAGTTTTTTTTATCTTGTAAAACTCAGTGAAAAGTCACCAGTCATATATTATTAGTACAATAACTGTCTAATAAATAGTATAAAACTCAAGGGCTTGAAACATGAAACATGTATTAGTTTGTGAATCCATGATTTAGGCTGGGCTCAGCTTGGTAGTTCTGATCTGAACTCATTCAGATGTTTGGTAGTTAGCTGATCATTGGCTGACCTAGGTTGGCCCTGATAGAACAATTCCACTGTCCTTCATGTGTCTCCTGCCCTCCAGCAAGCAGGACCAGACATGTTTTTCCCAGACAGTGGCAAGTATAAATGCTTTTCTGTTCCTTTGCTTCTGATACAACTACCTACATCTTACTGGCCGAGTAAGTTGCATGGCTAAGCCCAGAACCAGGTGCCAAAGAAATATGTTCACTTCTTAATGCGAAGAACTGCAAAGTCTCATGGCAAAGGGCATGGGTGCCATGATGGTGAAGCATCTAGGCCATTCACGGTGTTAGTCTACCACCTATTTTATACTGTCACTCAGAAGACAGATGGACTAAACTGGTAAAGCAGCAGCTGTTGCTCCACTGATTTCCTACGCCAGGGCCACATTTGCTCTTACATCTGCCTGTGTGAAAGCCTGA
Source organism: Suricata suricatta (assembly GCF_006229205.1). Taxonomy (NCBI): domain Eukaryota; kingdom Metazoa; phylum Chordata; class Mammalia; order Carnivora; family Herpestidae; genus Suricata; species Suricata suricatta. The sequence goes on from NC_043707.1 coordinate 74,129,484, forward strand.
TTCATTAGCTACTCTCCAGGGTTAAGGATTCTCCTGGTAATAATGATTCTATTATTAGAAAATAGGAAAGGTATATATGTGTCAAATGAACATTCTATTGTTGAAAACATCTCCGGTGCCATAATAGGAACTCAGGACAAACCTAGCAAATAGCAGCAGGTACTCTGAAATATTCTGGGAAGTATTTAAGCTAGGATAGATGGCATTATTTAAGTATTTATAAATGTCATATCATCTGTCTTAGGAAAAGCTAACAGAATGTCTTGCAGACATTTCAGGCCCCCCAAAATGCTTCTCTAATCCACTTCTATGGAATCGGCAAATGTGGAAGCAGACGTATTATGGGTCAACACTGGAGAAAGGACTCTGCACAGATACAGGATTCACAGTCCATTAAGCTTCAGGTCTGCCCTGATGTGGATTCCTCTGATGTATTACTATTATATCCTATTTTTGTTGACTCAGTTACTATGTCAGCAAAACCAAACATTTTGGCTTGTGGCCCAGCCTCGAGCTGTCTATGGAGGGTATGTTTTTGCCTTTACCACCATGACAGTAATGAGCAACTGGCATTAGTTTGATTTGCATAATTGTGTGCTTCCAACTTAGACTCTGTGTCAGTAGGAAACAACTTATTGTGATGATACCCACAGCATATTATCTGTTTTGTGCTATCAGCATTTATTTATGTAAATTCCATCATTACAAGGGGTCATTTTCCAACCTTATACGATGAAATCACATTCTCTGCCAATAAGCGGGAAGAAATACTACAGCAGAAAAGCTGGGCATATTTTGTCATTCACAGCTGTTGGTCAAGGAGCAGGAAAGGGTATTGTTGGTGGTTGTTTGTTTGTTCGATTTTTAGGCTAGTTTGCTTTAAGGACTGATAGATACAATGACAATCTGAAAGTCTGTCTATGACCGTGTAGAACTAATGCTATCAAGCAGATACATTCTCTTTTTCTCTCACATGCACGTATACATACACCACAAAGAGTGTTCAACTCATCTAAGATTTTCTTTAAGAATAATTTATGGTCTAAAAAATATTTTGTCTTCCCTAGATGATGAGTCAAATGCATTCTTTGATAAGAAACAGAACTCTGTAATTTATTCATGCAGGAGAGTAAAAGACAGAATAACTAATTAGAATACACCACTTGTAAACAGTACCTGAAAGAATAGGAAGGAACCATATGGAACCAAGATTTTGCAAACTAAACTTCACAACTCTGTTCAAAAAATAGCCAAGGTCAATTGTGCATTTTGTCATTGGAGGTAGATGAGCATCCTATGTGTCAGTGTAACTGAAGCTGTAATTTATACATTTCTTTGATAGTTCTGCTAGTTAAGCACAAAAAGATGTCAGCATTTAACCTGACTTCAAGGAATGACAATGCAGAAAAGAGTGGGGAAAAGAAAGAAAACCCAGCAGTCAACCATTTTAAATTTACTTGACACCTGTAAAAAATAACCCTTACTAAAAGGAGGATAATTAGAATATTGCTTTATTATGAGCTCATAGTTTCCAGTTTGGTCTGTATCACGCTTCAGGCTGGTCAGAGATGAGAAAGAGGAGGGAAAACAAGAAAAACAAACAAAAAAAATCAACCAGAAATCAAATCTCATACTTCAGCAACCTTAGGTCTAACTATTGTCTTTGCAGAGACTCTTAATGGAAGTCCAGTTGATCATTCAGCCCAAAATGAACTTAGAAGTGATCTTTTAAGAAATGCAACAAAAAGGGGTTTCTGGGTGGCTCAGTTGGTTAAGGGTCCAACTTCAGCTCAGGTCATGATCTCATGGTTTTGTACGTTCGAGCCCCAAGTCAGGCTCTGTGCTGACAGCTTTAATCCTGGAGCCTGCTTCCGATTCTGTGTCTCCCTCCTTCTCTGTCCCTTCCAGGCTCATGCTCCATCTCTCTCTGTCTCTCAAAAATAAACATTAAAAAAAAAAGAAATGCAACATGAAAACCACATTTGGAGAAGTCTTTGTAAAGGAGAATACATGGGATTTCTCAAGAAATCTTTCCATGCTTCTGTGTTAAATTGAGAATAAAACAGAAAGATATTTCACCAACTCAAAACTTCTTAGTATGATAATCCTTTGAAAAAAATATCATATTAGAGATGTGGGAGGGGGGTGGTACTGGGGTTTGTGTGTGTGTGTGTGTGTGTGTGTGTTACGAGAGGATATTCTTTCCTCTCGTAAAAGCATTTAGAACTTCAACTGATAACTAAAATATTTATCATAATTTTCTAATTCTCTCCATTTTGATTTTCTTTCTCAATAATATTTTCTTTATTTTGTATTGCATGGATTAAATGCCTCCACATAAAGCACACAGAATCTCATGCCCCTTTGACTTCTACTTTGACTACCTGTGGCAAATGAAACTGAACGGGGAATCAGTGATCAAATGGCAGCTGCTATGATGTACTGAACAAAACATGCGATTAGGAATGATTATACAGGATTTCATTCCCAGCCATTTGCACTATTATGTAGCATTTGTCAGCCTTTTGACGTGTTGGCTCCTCAGCTTCTTCATTTGTAAAAGGCAGTGGGGAGCTGTAAGGGTCCTTTTAATGTGATCTTTGAAACGGTACCAGGATTTATGTTATCATTTGCTCAATTGCTCACATTGGGAATAGAACTAGGAATGGAAATGTGAGGTCTCTTGATGTTATTTCTTGTGTGGACAAGTTCTCAAAGAGAGAGGAAAAGGTGCTCAAAGAAACATCAGGCCAGGCAGGAGGAGCACACATTCTCATAGGAATACTTCCTCAAAAAGAGTTTAAATAAGCGACCGAGTAGAAAGGCAAAGCTGGTTGTGGAAGAAAAGCTGGGAGAAGCAAAGGTCTGGCTACTGCTTCATCTACAGTGGAAGAGTTACACCACACACATGTCAAAGAGAGAAAACAGCCTTTCTGAAGAGCCCACCATGTACCAGAGAAGTGGAAGTTGAAAGGCAATGTGAATCGTTACCTAAAAGCCACAGGGGCAGAACCGCAGCACTGGGAAAGCAATGCCAGTCCCCAAAAGGGCCAAATCCCAGAAGTATGTAGTTTAAGGAACCAAACCGAAGGAGACCATGTGGGGCAGTTGAGCAAGAAGGACTAGAGCAAATGACAGTAGCAGTTAGAAAAAAGTTAATATATTTGACCACAGGGACTAAAAGAGGCATCTGGAAACAATGAAAAACACAATTTATTTTTCTCTAGAAGTTTTCTTTGAAAATAATCCTGCAGTGCAACAAAAACCATAATAATATCCTTAACATTTCACTTCTTATGTTTTAAAAACTGATAAAATAAACAAACACAAAATTCTGGTTTTGTTAATTGCGGGGAATTATGATTTATAGAACAATCCCTTGTAGACTTTTCTGATTTCATGAGATCTTACTCCACCTAAAAGAAGCTCAGGGCATAAGAAGAGAGCTTAATAAATACTTTTTCTCTCTATTCCCTATAGCCATGCTTTACTCTGCTTACCCTCTTTTGGACATATGGAAACATAATGGGGGATGAACAGAAGACTCGATGATGTCTTTTCTTGGGTAAATGACAAAGGAAAAAACCCATGCTGATCATTTATCATATGTAATGTACTCATATCAAAGATAACATAATCAGAGGAGAGTGGGTTACAAACTACCCAATTGACTCAGCAGGTATCACCAAAATATTTGCAGGTTGCTTGGTAACCCAATTAAAAGTCTCTATTTAAATCCCAGATCATTAGTGACTGAAAATCACTATCATTTGATGGCTCATCTCAGTCCAGTTCTTAGGGGAGATTTTCCTACATCAAAAAACCACCAACATATTTGGCACTAATTGGCTCCCTTGGTGGCAATCTCAGCCTATAGGCCAAGAATTGAGTGGACCTGGGAGGCTAAGCTGTTTCCCCAGCCTGGGAGCTGGTGCTTCTCAGCACGGGCTAAAGGACATTGGTGGGTTAATATGAAATTTTTACATGGATATTACCTGTCTTTGGATTAATTGAAATGTTCTATATTTAAGGATATCATATTGGCGGCAAGTTCTTTTTTTAAATCAAGTCCCATTTAAGACTTTCCTATTAAAATATTTCTCCTCTCCTCCTCCTCTTTTTTTTTTCAGATCCTTTCCCAAACCTGTAATAATTAACAGGAAGAATATGAAACTTTATCATCTCAAAATTAGAAATGTGAATTACAGATATTGATGCTACTGAAAAGACAGACCCAGATTAAAAGGGAAATTGTTTCTTCACTAAAATTAATGGGTTGATGGCCTTGTTACTCTGCTGGATATGATAGGAACTTCTGTAGTGATAGATTTCCACAGTATTCAAATAAATATATATGAGACTCAGCATTATTTGAGTGCTTTTGTGTTGAAAATCAGACTGAAATTGATCTTTTGAGATAATGAGTTTTCCATAGATTATGATATTGAAAGTAGGAAAATTCAAAATCGGTGAAGAGACATAAATAGGGTTGAACATATAATTGGCAGATCCTAGGTTTGCTACCAGTAATGATATTATAACTAAATATATCTGTCTTAGACTTGTGCATGATACAGATTATTGCAAGATAAATTTATTTCTTTTATGGTATATTATTTGAACACACACACACAATACATGATGAAGGCTGTAGGATAATGTTCTGAAAAGTTAAAACTAATATAAAAGAACTAGACTAAGGGAAGGACTGGGGTCCAGACATATCATGGCTATCTCTTTGGTCTTATTATTGTTAGAGCTGGAAATAAGGACCTACAACACCTGTTAGTTCAGAAATTGTGAGATTCCTTTAGAAGAGATTCCTTTGCAATTTTCTTTCTACTGATGTCTACTTTGGGTGTACTGGGATATGAAAAGTCAGCTATATTTTGTCCTCAAGATTTTTAGCAAAAATTCTAAAATGACAAATCCTGCTGAATTTATTGGATTGCAGCATTTTCTGAAATGAATCTCAGGGGATTCACTATAAGAAATATTTAGCCAGATATATGGATAGTTTTAGTTTCATTTGGCCACAGTGCCACAGAGAAGAAAAGTGGACTCACTGAGAAACATTGAAAGAAATAGTGAGGAAAACCTCTAACGTGTTTATAACAATGAGACTTTCTTGACACAGCAGGCAAGACCACAGAGATGCCGTGTCTGAATTGATAAAGAACACCAGCTTCCAAAACAGTTACCAGTCAGAAAGACTGTTTTCTTCCCCTGAATTATTTATGGAAACTAACAGATCACAATGTTTTCTTATTTTCTACTTTCATTGTTAATAATTTTTGTTGAATTTAGGACTAGAACTTTGCAATTTATTTTATGCAGGTAGTTTTTCATTCAATTACTTCCAGCAAAGCCTTTAAGGGGGCAAGGTTCTAAGCACTTACTCTCCAACTGACTTCTATGAGAAGGCATATAATCCATGTAAGTCTGATAGGCATTCAGACAGTCTCCTTTCTTTGTCTATGGCTGCTGTGCATATAGTTTCAGCTCATATGGTAAAGATGAGCCTGTGCTAGACAAGTTACTTGAATGTGTCATGAAATCATGGAAGAGACTGAAGTGGTTGTCTCAAACATTTTTGGTTCACAAATTCCCTATAAAACTCAAAAGTTTACCAAGTAAAGTTTGTAAAATTCTAGTCCCAGGAGAGTGTCAATAAAAAAAAAGGGTTTGGTGTTCTATTAATTTAATGAATGTAGTATGCTATATCTATAATCACAGATGATAATAATGTCTTTGAGAAAAGTAGGAGGCAAGCATTGTTTATTTGCTTAATCTAGAGTGTTCTATACAAATTTGATCATAAATCTATATTTCTCTTTAATACCTATGTATTTGTATTCTAAAGTCTCTAAGAAAGCAGCCAGGCACCCTCTGCATGAATACTCAGAGGTTTTCCAGAAAAACTGTGATTTTTTTTTCTTAGTAAGTTCTTCCTTATATTGAACTTCTTTATTGCCTTCACCTATTCATTGTCAATAATACACAGTGAATATTGACCTTGTGCAAATATTCCAAATATTTTAAATCAAGACAAGAATGCTTTTTATCTGTGATACTTCTCCTGCACACTAAACATCTTTAGTCCTTTAGACATTTCTTCATGCTACAGCTTCAGGAAGATTCCCCTTCTCTGAACATGCCCCAATTTACCGCTACTCTCATAGGCAGCACGAACAAAGAATACAGTATCCCAAGGGGGTAGAACAGAAGAGAATAGAGGGAAACTATCACCTCCCCTGTGGAGTAGTCAGTAATTTATCATACGGTCAGGATTACTTGCTCTGCTTTTGCTAAGGAAGACTTTAACAGATGTCCAGTGTGGTAGGCAGAATTCTAAGATGGCCCCAGGATTTCCTGCCTCCCTCTTGTTCATTCCCTCAACAGTCCCTGGGACTATGAATATGATGAGTTTTATCATAATTAATTACCATATGGTACAGTTACTCTTAAATTAGGCGGGCCCCAAGGTCGTCACACTAGCCTTTTAAAAGCAGAGAGTTCGGGGGCACCTTGGTGGCTCACTTGGTAAAGCGTCAGATCTTGATCTCAGCAGAGGTCTTGTTCTCACCATTGTGAGTTTGAGCCCTGCATTGGCCTCCAAATTGAGCATGGAGCTGACTTAAAAAAATAATAAATATAAAATCTGAGAGTTTTCTCTCCTTGTTCCCAGACCAGTAAGTCAGATATCCAAAACAGGAAAGAGATTCAAAGAGCTGTTGCTGGCTTTCAGATGGAGAGGGCCACACAGCATGGCATGTAGGACTTTTAGAAGCTGAGCACGGCCACCGGCCACCGTCCACAGTCAGCAAGGGAGCAGGCACCTTAATCTTAAAACCACAGGTAGTGAATTTGGCCCAAAACCTGAATGATCTTGGTTGTGGATCCTTTCTCAGTGACATGAGATGAAAACTTAGGGCAACAACCTGATTTTGACATTTTAGGACCCTGAGCAGAGAAGAGAGTAACACTGTGACAGATAACTGACCTACAGAGAGCTAAGCAAATAAATGGATATTTTTTAAGCCACAGATTTTGCAGTACCTTGTTACACAGCACTAAAATTCTAATAAATCCAGCTCATCAAAACTCACCAGCTTTGTCGTATTTTGCTTTGATGTGTGTTTTGTGATATACGTCAGTAATGCATTTTCTCTTTTTTTCTGTTTGAGCAGCTTTAAGTATCTTACTTAAATACTACTTGGGAGCTGCCTGTTTTTGGTTTCCAATAGGATGGTGCCAGCATGCAGCCATTCTCTGAGTCCTGGATTTCCCTACAAGTTCATTTTTTTATGGACATAAAGATCTATCTCCCTTTTTTTAAAATTTTCTGTGGACTTTTTCACTAAGATATACTATTGCAAACCTAAATTCTAAACATGAGACATATGACATAACTGATTAAATACTAAGGGTAACTATTTACCTTTTTCTACTAAAAGTGTAAGTTGACTCCATTGATTATCCAAACCCCAGTACTGTTATGTTGATTGACCTCAAGTATTGATTATGACCTCTTTTCTCATTTGCTTTTTTTCTTGAGAATTACCAGGCATCTTCTCTACTATTTTCTTACTCAGAGTCTTAGTCTTGGTAAGGAAAATAACTGGTATTAAAGATATGTTTTCAATTTCTTCCCCTACCTTTTGTTTTCAGCTAGAACAGCTTTGTACCACTCATTCTTTGAACAGCTATCTAAGCCCATCATCACTGTGTTTTTAGCCCAGATCTAAGACATACCTTTTATCTGTACTATGGTACAGTTTGGCATAGGAAGTTCTTTTATTGCTCATAACCTCATTTCTCTACCAAAATTCTAGCCTTGAAATGAGTGAAATGGTGGAAGTGTTATCAGGGCCCCAAAGTCTTCAGTATTATATCCCTGATGGTATTTACTATACCTCTTCTGTTGGTTTTCCTTACCCTGCATAAATAAGCAATTATAGATAATAGTTAGAGGGTGTGGTAAGCCTCAGAATCCTACAATAATGGGGCGCTTGGATGGCTCAGTTGGGTAAGCATCCCACTCTTGATTTTGGCTCAGGTCATGATCTCTCTGTTCCATTGGTGAGTTCGACCTACACCCAGCCCCACGTGGAGCCCCAGCTTGAGCTCCCCCATCCAGCCCTGCCTTAAATAAACTCCGTGCTGACAGCCTGGAGGCTCCTTGAGAGGCTCTCTGCTCTTCCTCTGCTCAAGGGTGCACATGAGGGCGCTCTCTCTTTCTCTCTCAAAATAAGTAAACATTAAAGAAAAAGAAGCTTACAGTAATGCATAAACCTTCTTTAAGAAGTAGCAATTACTGAATGAACTGGTCACTGAAGAGGATTGCAGCCACATCCTCTTACTCTTACTTCTGAAAACACTAGCCATTTCTTCTCAGTCTCCTTTGCTGGCTCCTCCTCTAATTAGAACCCTGTACTCACATCTCATCATGAGTTTAGTTTAAGCATGTTCACATACATGCTTGGCTAGCCAACAGGAATCATAGCAAACAATAAAATACCCCCTTCCCCTTTGTACTTTTTATTTTCATACAAAAATGTTTATTTTTTGTGGGGGGAGAGAGACCAAGTAGGAGAGAGGCAGAGAGAGTGAGAGAGAGAATCCCAAGCAGGCTCTACACTGTCAGTGCAGAGCTCAATGCAGGGCTTGAACTCACAAGCCATAAGATCATGACCTGAACTGAAATCAAGAGTTGGACCTCCTTTTGTACTTTTAATGGAAATTAAGAATTTATATTTTGAAAATGATTCCAACTATCTGACTTGCATGTGGATCTATGCTACTACATATCAAAGATTAGTGTTTCATTTGGCTGAATTTTTCATATGTTGAAACCTCATCTCCAATGTGAAGATATCTGGAGATGGGAACTTCGGGAAGCGATTAGGTCATGAAGTTGGAGCCCTCATGAATGGGATAGTGCCCTTATTTAAAACAAAAAACAAACAAACAAAAAAAACCCAGAGAGCTCCCTTGCCCCTTCCACCATATGGAGATGCAGCAAAAACACAGCTGTGTATGAACTAGGAAGTCATCCTCACCAGACACTGAATATGATGACACCATAATCTTGGGACTTCTCAGCCTCCAGAACTATGAGAAATAAATGTTTATTGTTTAAGCCACCAGTCTGTGGAATTCTTGTTACAGCAGCCAGAATAAGCTAAGACTAATCTAATGATATTTGCCTTAAATTGCCACATGGCTTCCAGATGTCAGGATGAGCTAGAGGTTTGTCTGATTCTCCAGATAACAAACATCATGGAAAGTTTTATCTTTGGCCTTATCCCAAAGAGTAATTATTGAGTTCAAGCAACTCAATTAACCCCTGGCCTACTCCAATAGTATCTGTCTTTTGTCACTACTATTTAATTATCTAGTTGCTGTAGATCTGAAAACTTGAGTAATTGGTGGGTGTGCACATGCATTTATGGGGTGTACATGCATATACGAAGTGAGTTCTCTTTGTTTATTATATTTTTCTAAGTATTTTTCTATGGTTTCTTCTTTGATGGTACATTATAAAACTCATAACAATTATTTTGCTTCTCATTACTCTATAAATGTAGTAAATACACTTGACTTTGCTCTGAAAATTTCCCAGTTAATAAACATCTCCCTAATTAGTTCAAAATTTTCATTATTTACTTTCATTAACATCTTTATCCTCCTTCTAAACTTTAATTTCAACTTTAATTCCAAACCAAAAGATCTGAAAATATGTCTTTAACTGTACACATTTGGCAACTTACCATTACAAATTCTCTCTACCCTCTCTTTTCAATGATAATAAGTAAAAATTATCTCAATATGTTTATACTGCTTATACAGCATTTTGCTTTGTCCTATATTCTCTTTAAGAGTAACATGTTATTTTATGTTATGTACTTTAAGCTTATAGCAAAATGATAAATTAAATGTGAGCAGCCTTTAAAATAATTGAGGAGATAATATATATATATACCTATATATATTCTTATATGTATATTTTGCATTATTATATCTAGTCATTAAAAATCTCTTAGAGAAAGATTACATTAAAGACTGGTTTCATTCAGCTTTGGAACAGATTTTTGTTTCCTTGGTTGAGTTTTGATGAAATGGCTGGCATGAATTTAGAGGGCATGTTGTACTGAAAAGAGGTATCTTTAAATGTTAAAATTGTGCTTCACTCAATGATAGACAATGACTGAATGGAAAGCCAAATCATGTCTCCTTCT
>NC_043707.1:74139824-74158593 GCF_006229205.1 Suricata suricatta
GAAATAAGTCAGGCAGAGAAGGACAGATACCATATGTTTGCACTCATAGGTCTAACAGGAAAACAGGAGAAACCTAATGGAGGACCAGGGGGAGGGGAAGAGGGAAAGAGAGTTGGGGAGAGAGAGGGACGCAAAACTTGAGAGACTATTGAATGCTGAAAATGAACTGAGAGTTGAAGGGGAAGGGGAAGGGGGGAAAAGAGGTGGTGGTGATGGAGGAGGGCACTTATGGGGAAGAGCACTGGGTGTTGTATGGAAACCAATATGACAATAAACTATTAAAAATTTTTTAAAAAATAAAACACAAGTACTTTTCTTCTCCTTAGCACTTTTCAGGGGTGTGTGTGAGTGTGTGTGTGTGTGTGTGTGTGTGTGTGTGTGTGTGTAGCTTCTAATTCTTCTCGAAAATTCATTGATAGAGTATCTACTTTAAAAAAAATACTGATATTTCTAGAAACTCTTTTTCTATACAAATCAGCATTGTATATAGGCCCATGATCGAAGTCATACTTACACGATGATGTCAATACTTTCATGCAAAGTTAAATATGTTTGCTTTAAAATGATAAGAAGTCTGGTAACTCAGCAAAATTAAACATACCTTTCCCAATTCTCTTAAAAAATAGTTGAGATGGTGGAGGAAACAAAAATTGTTCGAACTTTAGTGAACAGAGGAAATAAATCCCACTTTGTATAGATTGGCTTTCTAATGTCACAAGTCAATTTAGAAATTATGCACAAGATAAATCTCTTTCCTCTCATTGCACCAATGTATTTAGCTTAATCACGACCATCAGTGGAGACAGAGATTGAAAAATAAATTGTTCACTGTCTCCAAGACAAACCCCAAATAGGAAACTTGATATCTGCATAAACTCTATCTCTGTAATATGCTTTTGAAAAAGACACGGTATAATTATATGTAGCATTAGGAGACGTTTGTGTTTATAAATATTTTGAAAAGCATTTGAAATTGTTTGTAAATCCAAAGTTTATAAATGACTTATGAAATCCGCAAATTTGCTAAATATGTCCTGTATTTTTGTATTATGCTCTGTGATTTTTCTTTCTGTGTGGTGTAAGTAAAAGAAAACGATATACAATATGACTAGATGGGACTAAAATTTCCAAACAAAGGAAGCATCTGTTTTTCTAATTTAGTTTTTGAATTTATGTTGGTTTCACAATTGGTTACACTGCAAACAATGTGGTTCAAATGACAATGACATTGATTATAATTCTACTTTGCACTACGAGCACTTTTCATCCATGATTGTCAACTCCTTTAACTGGCAATAACTAAGCCTTTCTGCACCTCTGTACCTTGGGTATTGTTTTATCCAATCTGAGACAGATTGAATTGTAACTTTGCAGGAGGCTGACACAGTTTTTATGAAGTCAGAGATGGCTATAATTTTAAAGAATGGGCTTTAATAGCTTATCTTTTGATGTGCATTTTAAAAGTTCTGAGCAGCTACTTATGAGTGTGGTTTCTCCACTATGCTCATCCTTCTAGTACTTTGAAATGATTCCTAGTACAGGGAAAACTGGCCACGTGAGCTTTGTCTCATCATTAATTCCTACTTTCTTTGTTTCTGTGCAGTGTAGTCCTACTTCCTCTCTTAGCCAGTGGAGGGGGCTCTGTCATACATGGGCAACAAGCCTTCTAAGACTCATCCTGCCAAACAGATCTTTGATGCCAAGATGGTTTCCATCAAATGCTTTAGTCCAAAATTTCACTTTGCAGATGATCTAAATATTCATTTCTGTACCTCAATTCTTTTTTAAATGTTTATTTATTTATTTTGATAGATAAGCAGGGGAGGGGAAGAGAGAGATGGAGACAGCGGATACGAAGCAGGATCTGTAGTGACAGCAGAGAGAGGCACCCAAGTGCCCCTCTGCACCTCAATTCTTAATAATCTTTTATGTCTATGCTGTGTCCAAATAAACTGTGTGTCTTTCTAAACAGGGAGAAATCTGCATTCCTTGTATCTTTGTCCTAATCGTTTGTTCATTCAGCAAATGCTTATTGAGTAACTATTATGTTTAAAATAGTGTCCTCAGTGCAGCACATAGGAGCAACTGAACATGTTTTCCTGCATAAGATATTTATTGTTTCAATAAGATAAGAACTCTAAGGAAAACTCATTGGCAACTGAGTTGACTAGTGTGCTCTACTGAAATATTTTCACACTGTAATTTGTATCTATAATATTAGAACATTTACATTGTGTAATTTCTATAGTTACAAGATCTTTAGTACTGATGACTACCATTTTGTACTTTTTCTGTTGAGTGGGAATTGTATTACTCTATGAACTAGAAATGCAAAACTCTGAATCATCTCCCAAGGGTTTTGTTTTTACTGTGATGCCTTTAATGATTTCATTAGTTTTTAGTTGTATATTAAAATACCATTTTTGTATTATAAGTAAGATAAGCTTAATGGGCATTTTTTAAAATGACAAGAACAAGATGTTATAATAAGGGATTAAATGGAGATCATTTCTCAACAGTGAAACCAGACTAGTTTTAATGTATGCTTTATCAAATGGTATTTTCTACTATAGCAAGAAGAAATTGCTGGCTAAACGGTTTAATTAATACCTCACTGAGAAAGCCAAAAATGGCTTATTACTTGAATTCTTTTCATACAATTTTTGACATTCCCAGATATATAAATCTTATTTCAATGGCCTTACAATAAAGAGGATAATCAACCCAATTCTGGAATCAAACAAAGTTGGGTATAAAACCTGCCTTTGCCTTTCATGAGCTGTATAGTTGTAAGGAAATAATTTTGTCCCCTGAAAACTCAGTTTTACCATTCAGGAAATGGAATGACAAAAAGTATTTTCATGAGCTAATGATGGATACTTAGAAAAGAGCTTAGTACCATTCAAGAAATGTTATAGTGCTATTACAGTGGGTATCAAATCAAATTTTTGCTAAATTTATTGGAACAGAAGAATCAAATCATATAAGATCACAGATGAACAATTAAGATGAGAAACAGTCTGGATTCAAACCATTATTAACTGCTTAGGAAGAAACCAATACTTTGGTGATTCTCAATCTATCTTCATTATGCAGGGTCTCAGCACAGTTTTATTGAAGTGACCATAGAGTTGCTTGGTAACTATAAGAGACATTTAGTCATCATGTCATCACAACACCACTATCAGGTAGATCAGATGGTATCCATTGTAAAAGTTAGGAAACTGAAGGCCAACATGCAAAAGTGATTTTTCAGGGTAAAACTTAACTGTGAAAGGGGTAGTCCTGGGATCTATGTGCATTAACTACTACATGTTACATGCTTCCCAACAGTTTATCATGCTAATTAGCATTATTTAAATATAATTAGCATTTAGTCAGATTTGTCAAGAGTCAAATCGTCACTGCTGATCTAATAATTATTTAGTGTATATTACTTGCTAAATACTATGCATGCCTTTAATACACATTTTTATAACATAAGTCTTTAGTCATTAGCTATATCTATTGGGTATCAGTTCTGCTGCTATGCTAGCTAGCAGGAATATTCTAAAAATGACAAATTCTTAACTATAAAGAGCTTACAATGTTATAAGGGAAAGGCACAGATAATCATATTATAGTAGAATATCGTAAGTGTCACCATTATGGATTTTCATCTCATTATCCCCATATTACAGGTGAAGAAACAGAGGCCTATTGAGATATAGAAGCAACTATAAGAGAACAATTAAGATGAGAAACAGTCTGGATTCAAACTCAAATCACTCTACTGCTTATCCTTTTTTTTTTAAGATTTCTATATGCCATGCCCATATTCATTGCCAATAATGGATTTCTAATGCATAGAGACATAACCCTTTGTGTAGCTGCATCTTGATTGGTGTGGTTCTAGAGCTATCTGGTTCTAACTTGAGGGAATGCTTTATAACACAGATTGAATATAAAATATGGCAGACCGTTGTTGCTTGCATACTAACCACCACTTCCCACCTCTTTATTAAAAAAAAAATTGTTCAGGGACACCTGGTTGGCTCAGTTGGTTAAGCGTCTGACTTCAGTTCAGGTCATATCTCATGGCTCATGGGTTCGAGCCCCACGTTGGGCTCAGTGCTGACAGCTCAGAGCCTAGAACCTGCTTCAGATTCTGTATCTCCCTCTTTCTCTACCCTTACTCCACTCACAGTCTCTCTCTCTCTCAAATATGAATGTGTTAAAAATTTTTTTTAATTGTTCAAGCATCTCATACTCATGCATTTCTGGATTCTCCTTAGCTCCAGATAATAAACCATGGTTGGTCAAAAGACCAGGGCAAGCTCATTCCCCTTGATAGTTTAAGCTTAGTCTTATCATGCAGTTCTAGCAAATACGTTGAGAAGAGATAACTGCTGTGAGCCATCTGGATAGAGTCCATTAAAGAAGGAAAATAATCCATTTTATACCCGTCTACATTTTGGAGCTATCTTCAGTCCATAAAAGACAAACTTACTCACTGAAGATGACAGATCATAAAGAGAGAAAAAGTGAAGTCATTGATGATGTCAATATGCCACTGGATTATTCAACTCTCGAACCACTTAACCTCCAGACTTCTAATAATGTGCACTAATGATTCTACTTATTGCTTAAGTAACTTTATCTTGGATTTTCTGACTTTTTTGCAGAAAAGAATTGTAGAAAGGTATTTTTGTGGGATTCATCATAGGATCTTAAAAAATGTTTCTTTTCCCTGTTTGATTTTTTTTCTCATGTTCCTTCTCCCTCCTAATATGATATTTATAGGCAGGTAGATCTTACAGTCATATTGAAGGGTCAAGATGAAGTTTAAATTCTTTTATGGGGCTGCAATTTGGTTATCAAATCTTGATTTGTTAGTAAGGGTATAGTTACTAGGCACATATGAGACACTCAAAGACTTACGGATTGTTGGGCTTTAAAGACAATCCAGATATATGTCTGACTATATAAAAGTAAAGAGCAGGAGCAGGACAATAAACCCAATGGTAAAATATAAATTTGGATGACAAATCAATCAAAAAATGATTCCCTCTTACTCTATTTTATTGTGGGAACAGAAGGCAAATGCGACTAGAAGAAATAAAAACATTTAAGAGAAATGACAGAGTATTTTGCTACATATATGTGCTAAGCTATATTGTTGTGATACTCAGTCAAGGTGTATCAGTACTATTGGAGAGGCTGCAGAAAATAAATACGTCCATCATTTTCTGTGTATGGTAGATATTTAATATGCAAAAAGAGAAGTGCAACACAATCTTTGCCTAGAGAGTAGCCAGCACATGAAGATATGGCAGTTGGTGGACAAGCAACTGAGCAGCTACGATGTGCAGGTCTAACGACTCTGCCAGGCAAGAGTTCCAGGGATGCCTAACTGAAAATTGATGGTAGTAGATTACCTGTGAGTTAGAGAAAGGAAGTTCCACAGAGAAGGAAGTGCTGGATCTGAATCTTAAAGAATGCACTCAAGGAACTGCAAAGAGCTAGGGTAGCCGGAATGTATCTTCCCTGTGGCTGGAAGTTAAAATGAAAGGTAGGTAGAAGCCAGATTGCAATCAGGGTAAAAATCATGAGGAACTACATTAAGTCCTGAAGAATGGAAATAGCTAATCTGTAGGGTGTCTATTTAACTCAATAACTGTATCGTCCAAACTAGAAGAATTTTTAGAGGGGAAAAAGAGAATAATTCATTGTGATGGATAAGAGGTATAAATGGGGCTTTTGGGTGGTAAATATATTCAAGAGTTTTTATTTGACAGAATTAATAGTGCATAGTGGCTGATCTGTTTTGGGAGTAATGACTGAGGATAAAGAGTGTAGTATTGTAGTTTCCTCAGGCTTCTGATGTAGGCAAGACTAATGGTGATTACTATCACTGAGTTAAGAAATATGTAAGAAACAGTCTTTCTTTCAGGGAGGAAAAATGAGTTCTATTTTTGACATGTTGAGTTTAAGATGCTTGTTGGAAATGGAAGTAGCCATGTCTCTAGAAATCTGAAAAGTAGAATAGGGAATCAACAGTGAGATATTCAGTACTAAGCTAAAAATTGGGGAATCATTAAAGTAAGATAGGATTTAAAGCTGTAGGGAGGGTAACTTTTGCCTTTTTGTCTCTCTGTATACAGAGAGAGATGATAACCAGAAAAAAAAATTCTCATGAATAACACCAACAAAGTGTCACATAAAAGAGGAGAATCCTATGGATAAAATGGGGAAAAAAAGTAACCAAAGAGACAGGAAGAAACCAGATTTTAGGATAGATACTGAATGGACATCTTTACTTGTGTCTATGTGCCTGTGAAAACAAATGAAAGAAAAACCTCATTCAAAATGCAGTTGGAAAGTCCTGAAGGGAAAGCTGTCATGTCCAAACCAGTCATCAAACCTAACTACATAGACGCCAGCAGAAGGAAGGAAGGTTTTCTCCTTTCTCAGGAACAACCCAGCCAATGAGAACCACCACAACTCAGCCAATCACAGGTTTCCACAAACCCAAACTCTCACTCTCCTCCAGTCAACTTTCATTCCAAACAGCCTCTTCCAACTTCCTCCTCTCCTCTATAAAACAATGCTCCTCTCCTGTGTTCTCCAGAATTGCCTATGGTTTGTCTTCGTTTGTATTTCCTGAATTGCATTTGTAATTCCTCTACTATTTCAGAAGAAGCTCATTTTGCTCAGAACTGTTTTATATTTAAGTTTGACAGTGCCTATCCCCTTTATCTGGTAACAGAGTAACTTACTTGTGAGAACCCCATCCCCTGCACTCTCTCTCTCTCTCTCTCTCTCTCCCTCTCCCTCTCTCTCTCTCTCTCTCTCACTCACACACACACACACACACACACACACACACACACACTTCAGCACAACTGATCATTTGATGCCAATGATAGCCCATCTGTTCCAGGGAATGATGATTAATTCAGAGGTAGTCATGTGACTTACATCTGTTTCTCCAAGGCATTTTGATCTTGACCTACCTGGCACAAGAACACATGGTAGTGAGAAGTGGATTACTCTAATACCAGAATTCAAAAGAGACTATCCATGAGATCCTACGATCTATGACTCAACCCTGATTCCTGTATTTCTTAAGCCCTGGTTATTCTGTCTTTCCTTAAATAGATTTTTTGAGTTAACTGTAACTTTGCAGTTACCTTAGTTTAAGTTATCTAAGACTGGTTTCCATTGCTTGCAATTAAAGAACTCCAGAGATATGATAGTAGGTAACTGGAAGTCCAGGTTACATTTAACCATGTCTACTAACAAATTGTGGGTTAAGTGGAAGTGGGATACAGGATAATTTTTTTTCTCTCCCAGAGACATTGGCAAACTTCTAAAACTGGCAACAAAACATTTATTTAACCTATTATCTGTTGCATTTGGTGAATTAGACTATGTACTAATGAACTTGAAGCTTCAATACAATAGCAAAATAAAAAATGTCAGGGGGCGCCTGGATGGTTCAGTCAGTTGGGTGACCCACTCTTAAATTTGGCTCAGATCATGATCTCATGGTTTATGGGTTCAAGTCCCATTAGGGCTCTGCACTGACAGCACGGAGCCTGCTTGGGATTCTCTCTCTCCCTTTCTCTGCCCTTCTTGCTCACGCTCAAGCTCTTTCTCACTCTCAAAAGTAAATGTATAAATATTTTTTAAAAAGTCAGGGTGTTGGAAATGTATAAAATTCTTAGTGTGGTTTTTAATATGGTCCTATAAAAAAAAGGAAATATTTTAGTCTGAGCTGGTTCATGTAAAAGCAGGAAAGTAAGACTATGTAACCTGCCTTAAAAACATCAATTATGACTTTGGGTAGCAGTTTAAGGTGGTTGAAACTTTGCTAATAATTCCCCTTGTTGACTGGAAAAGCAAAATTCTCTTCCCTCACTGAAATCAATATGAACCTAAGTAGGGGCAAAGAGATTTGGTAGTAGTAAATCTGGGAACAGAGAAAAACTAAAGAAGATAACAAGATGAAACAGAGTGACCACCTCATTTCCTACCACAGACCTCCTGCTGCATATTTTCTGCTTGATAAATAAAAATTATTACCACTAATGTAAAAAAATTAAAAATAAAAATGAAAGAAATTAACTGATGTATGGCCAAGTGGCAAATGAGAATATTAGACCTAGGGAAAAAAAGGTTGGAGAAGCCCGGTCAGTGGTCAGCGTGGAAGCTGCTTCTTTGAATTTGCAATGTAAAAGTGCTTTCAATGGCTGCCTATTGCTCAGGACTTGGTATTTTTCTCTCCTGAGAGAGATTTAAGATGGCATTTAGGGGGTTTCTGGGTGACTCGGTTGGTTAAGCATCTGACTTTGGCTCAGGTCATGATCTCACAGTTCATGGGTTCGAGCACCGCATTGGGGTCTGTGCTGACAGCTCAGAGCCTGCTTCGGATTCTGTGTCTTGCTCTCTCTCAGCCCCTCCCCAATTTTGCTTCTCTCTCTTTCTCTCTCTCAAAATAAATAAACATTAAAAAAAATAAAGTAAACCAAACTAATTAGCAGCAAATTCATTTGAATATACTATTTGGTTTGTTAAACTGACAAATTAATTACTGTCATTTGCTTCCTGACTTTATAATCCTCCAAAATGTCCAATACTTTCAGCATCATTTTGAACTAATCATTTTTTGTGAAAAGTTTCTTGAATGGTAAAAGAAATTTAAATTTTCATTGTCAAAAACTGATATAAATAAGATTTGACATTTTGAGATTTTTTTTGAATCTTTAACTTTGTAAACTTAGGTTTATAGAGACCTTGATAACTGAATGTATTTAGATAGACACAGTCATAGATACAGTGAAAGTATCTATTTTTAGACATCTTCACTTTTCACTTGATTTAAAAAATTTCCATATTATTAAATACTTTTTAAAAGCTATCGAATAGAATATTCTAGGAGTACATCTTAATTAATTACACTATTCCTCTATTGCAGTACATGCAGGTCATATTCAGATTTTATTTTTATAATCAGATAAATAATAAAATTGCCATTCATAAATCGTGTTCGAATTTCTGATTATTACTAGGGGCTTTTTTTTTTAAATAAATAGAATACTGAGAGGGTACCTGGGTGACTCGTGACTCAGGTCATGATCTCGTGGGTGAGGAGATCAAGTCCTGTGTCGGGCTCTGTGCTGACAGCATGGAGCCTGCTTGGGATTCTCTCTCTCTCTCTCTCTCTCTCTCCCTCCCTCCCCTTTCTGTTTCCCTCCCCCCTCTTAAAAAATAAATAAACTTTAAAAATAGGTTTACTAGGTTAAAGAATGTACAAGTTTTTAAGCTTTACTTTTAGGTAGTTTAAAATTGCTTTTCAGAAAGATTGTACTAAATTACTGTCTCACCAGAAGGATGTGAGAATGTTATTACACACCTTTGTCAACAATGGGAAAAATGATTTAAAAAAACTGCTAATTTAGAGAACAAAGTTTTTTTTATCATATCCATAATTTAATTTGTGTCTTTTTGTGTGTTGATCTTTTCCATATACTTATTGACTATTTGAATTTGTCTGTAACTTATATCTTTAGTTCATATAATTTATGGTATTTTTGAAATTGACTTTTGTGTGCTCTTTTGGTAGTATGACTATTAACACTTTGCTCATTATTTTTATGACTTATTTTAATCTCATGTATATATTTTGGTTTTCTTTTAATTTTCTCATGTTAAATGTTTGTTGCAATTTTTAATGAGATAAAGTACCTGGGTTATGTCACTGAAGTTGTTCTAACAATATATCAAACAGCTTAAACACTGGCAAATAACTAGAAATCTATTGAATTTTTCATTTTTTTAATAGTAATATCAGTGTCTAAGTCTTAACTATAATATTTAGAATATAAGTGTTTAGAATGGGTAAACACTCATTTAAAATGAAAAGAATTGAGCAAGTGTGCTCTTTGCTGATTTTGTATTGCAAACATTCTGCTTAGTAGAGATGAAAATAAGTTTTGACCTTCAGTTTTCTGCTCTAATCATTGGCTTTATTCAAAGAAAATTTTAAGCAATTAAAATGCTATCAGTTGCAAGATTCAATATAAGCAAATCCTGTGGCTCTGATCTATTTGCTACTCATTTAACAGTGTGATTCTGCTTTCAGAGAGGTTCACACTTGCTAGAACATTTGCAAATCTCTAATCTTCAACCTATAGAAATGCTTTTTAGATATGCATAGTCTAGGTGTTTTTGACTTTTGGAGAGAATTAAGTTTGGTTGTATAAATTTATTAAAATTATATTCCAAGCTGGGCAGTAATTTTATTAGCCTAAGACAAAAAGAATTTAATTAAATAAATGCCAAATATATTATGATCTAACTAAATACTACTTAACCTTTCCCAATATTCATATTTGTTGTTCTTAGATATTCTTATTTACATGTAGTACATATCATTTGATTGTCCAATTATTAAGTTAAGACATTAGCCTGGTGTAATTGAAGTGAAGATATATATTTTTTTTTGAGAGAGAGAGAGAGGGAGAGAGAGAAACAGAGAGAGAAAGAGAGGGACAGAGAGAGAGCAAGAGAGAGAGAGCATGCACACTAGCAGTGGAGGAGCAGAGAGAGAGAGGGAGAGAGAGAATCCCAAGCAAGCTCTGCATTGTCAGCACAGAGCCAGATGTGGGACTCTATCTCATGAAACATAAGATCATGACCTGAGCTGAAACCAAGAGTCAGACATTCAATGGACTGAGTCACTCAGGAGCCCTAAAGTGACAGGTATTTTTGACTAACTGCTTGTTTTCAGTACGTACAAAAGATATTTGAACTAAACATCATATGGTCCTTATCGTCTCATAGTTCAATTAAACTTAACGTCGAAACAGTTCTGGGTGGTTATTTGGAGGGAAACATTGGAAAAAACTCTTGATAGGCTTATGAATATTGCCATATACTTTTTCACTGGAATATGAATTTACTGTATCCTAATGTAATGGTAATATACTACAAAATAGGCAATGTGGGCCACACGAAATAATTTTTATGTGCTAACATATAAATTATATAATTCTAACATGTAGAATTTATAAATACATTGTAGTTCTATATGTATCATAACACAATACAATGTTTGCAATTAGCTTTAGAACCAAATGAACATAATCTCTAAAGCAAAAGTGCTCAAGCACATGCCATGTTGTGCCAACCTACAGCTGGTGAACCAACAAAAGATGACACAGTGATGGTACAAATGTTGTTGGAGAGTCTGGCACTACATTTGTTAATACTGGATATTTCAGATGTGAAGACTAAGATGTAAGCCTAAGATGTAAGCCTAAGACCCCAAACCCATTTTCCTCAGCTCCTCTGGCTGGCTGGGCAGATGCTTCTTTGTCCTCACACCTCCATGTGTCATATCCCCCAAGCTGCCCACCTGAAGGAAGCAAATGGCCTTTTCTTATTCAGCAGTTTTGTTCCTTCTCTAAGATGCATCTTCTCATCCTAGTGCCACTACTAATCCAGTTCAAGGTCTTCACAGCTCTTCCCTAGATTACTGCAGCAGCTTTCCAAATAGTCACTTCATTTCTAGCTTCATTTCTAATAGAAGATTAGAAATCTAATTCTAATAATAGATTCATTTATTTAAAGCATAATTACAGCATCCCACTAACTTAAACTCATAAGAAAAAAACCCCTAGAACCCTCATACTTTGCTGGTAGTAATGTAAAAATGGTGTAGCTACTTTGAAAAAAAATGGCTTGGCAGTTTCTTAAAAAGTTAAGTACAAATTTACCATATGACCCAAGAATTCTACCCCCAGGTATCTACACAAGAGAATGAAAACATATGTCTATGTAAAGATGTGGTTGTGAATGTTTATAGCAGTATTATTTACAATAACCAAGTAAACTCTTATACTATTGCTTGTGGTCCCTTAGACATTCTAGACCAATTCTTGAGTCTATGTCTTTGCTTATTCTTCCACACATAAAATGTTACTTCCCACTCTGCCCCCAACCCCAACTCCCTTACCAAGCATGCTTCTTACTCATCCTTTAAGCTTCAGCTCATGCCACATCTCTAAAGAAACTTCTCTTGGTCTCCATGTTTATACCTCCAAATTCCTAACCACAGAATGCAGTGCTGTCCCAAAGATGCTCCCATGTATCTCCAAATACCAAATACTATAAGCTGTTTATTTATGAATCTGCCTTCTTTTGATTCTGACTTTCCTTATTATTATTATTGGTATCTTTAAAACCTAGCATAGTGCTTGGTAACGAATAAGTGCTCAAAAAAGTTTGTGAAATAATGAGTTAATGTATGTACAGTGGCTAAAGATTCAGAATCCATGTTTATGGGGCATTCTTATCCAATCTGACATGAACTACTTCCTCAACTTTATTTCTGGCAGCTGAATTCCAGGAGAGATGACATAATGACATCTACATGAGATCACAGGTTAAAATATTTCATTTATGGACTCGCATCAGTTCATGTTTTCCAAAATGTGAAATGGCAATCTTCTGGCCAAATCCATCACTTGCACATAGGACGGATCAAGTGAATGCGTGTTGTGACTGGTGACTCGCAATAATGATAGATCACACTGCCTAACAGGCTGTCATTTCCTGACATGATTTACAGTTCACAGTAGAGACCACAAGAGAAGATGAACGGCCACTTGGGGACCACCTGCTACAGGTGAGGAATGCAATATCATTTTCAGCTGTTATGAAATCACCTCATCAGGAGAATTTGGAAGCTAGTCGATAGGCAGTGGGTAAACAAATATTCTGGGCAAACTAAACACTACCAAATGACGGATTTCAGACATGGGAGTTCAGATAAAGCTAGAAGTTTCACACTGCTTCATTTAGTATTACTAGGACTATGTAGGGGATTGTGGCATTACTAAATTCTGCTGTACATCGAAATGAAGCCACAAAAATGAACACTATTTCCTAGGGCAGTAATACCAAGACAATATCATTCTATACAGTATAAGTGATTTGTTTGTTTCAAGGCTCTAAGGATTATGATTGAAAACAAAATGCATAGCAAATGTTCCAATACAAACTGTGAGCAGAAACATGTTATTTATTCATAAGCCTACAAGAAAATATAATAAAATCTTTTAGAAATGGGTAGAAGGAACAATGTGTAACCTTATGAATTTTTGGTGTGGACTCACAGATTGTTAAGTAAAATTCCATGCACCCCTGTAGGGCAATCTATTTCAGACTTGTGGAGAGGGCAGTGATGTCCTCCTAAAAGTGCACAGAATTTCCTAAAAATGCAAAGAGAGCCTGGCTACACAAGGAACTAGAGCTTCTATTGGTTGCAACATGCAAGTTTAATTGTTCTTGCTCTGGTTTTCATTTAAAAAATTATAAAGAATAGAGGAAATAATTAAAGATGGCAGAGAAAAGACATTTCTGCCCTGCGCTTTGAAACCAACTTAAAACCAAAATGCAGAACAAAGAAGCAGAAATGAAAGCTTGGAGGGCTGCCAAAGTGTTGTGAAATTTATATCTAGGTGAAATGAGGAAAGCAGCAGGAGGTGTGTGTCTCCATGTTTCAGGAAGCAGGCAGAATTATCCAAAGGTAAGTTGCACTTTCGGAAAGGTCAAGTCAGTGACCTCTGCTTTGGAACAGCAAGGGCTCAGTGGCTTTGTAGGATGTTGAGCCATCACTTATTCTGCTGGGCAAAACAGAATGACAGAAAAGGTGAAGCTGAGTACAGTGTCTGCATATCACCTTTGCAGACACGAAATCAGCCTGGGGGAGCAGTGGTCAGGGTGGAAAAGGAAGCATGGTTGGCAAGCAATCTTCCAGTTGATTATTTGGTACAAAAGTAATACAAACTCCAAATCACTATGCAAAAGCTGGTGGCATACTTTACTGTGAGGTATGGAAAGCATGCGCTAATGCTGAAAAAGAATCAAAACTCTAGGATGGCCTTTTGTTGGAAAACATTTCAGGACAAAGGATCTGAATTCAAGTTATCTGCGTATCCACTGGTCCACTGAGGTCCTTTCTAACATCATCCTCTAATAACACATAGTTGGCCTGGGGAAAACAGCAACACAGCTAGAAAGAGAGCACATGAGAGATGCATAAAACATTCTGGAAGAGAAAAAATTTAAAAAAGGCAAAAACACGTCAAAAATATTTTGTCATAAAAGAAATACAAATTACGAGAAAACTCTTCTCTGAGAATTCAAAGATAATTCTAAAAATATAGTCTTCCAAAATATGTAGAGTCAAGCCTACTGCCAGAAAATCTAAAAGCAGAGAATATGCTTTCCACATGAAGGAATAAAAGACTCAAGAGACTAAAACATACACACACAAGAAACAAAGACATACAGTAAAAATAAATTAAAAAAATAATATGAAGTCCTCAAAAGTATAACACAAAATAAAATGCCAGAACTACTTGGTATATCAGTAAACATAAGTGGGATAACAACATCCATTAAAAGTAAAAGACCCTCAATTAGAGTCAAAAAGCAACATGGGAGCTATATATGATAGTCATCTAAAATGAAAATAAGAGCCTGATGTAAAATATAGGTTAAAAAATTCAAACTAAAAGCAAGTCAGGGTCATTCTATTAAAATTATACAAAGTCTAATTTTAAGGAAAGTACATTAAACAATCAAATAAAAGATATTTAATAATGAAAAGACTGGAATCCATAATTAAGATTTTTTTGTGAATCTTCATAAAGTCGGTAACATAACATCAAAATGCAAAATGCTGAAATTTCACAAATATAGTGATAGGCAGAAATCCATTAACAGGAGACTAATTAACCACTCTCAGTTCTTGACAGATATATTAAACAAATATTAAGTAATGTTTAGAGGAAATCAATAGCATAGTTAACATAATTATTCTTGATAAGCAACAAAATTTATACTTATAATTAGACTATAGCCTTTATTCACTTGCACTGAAAAGTTATATATTGATCATGTTTCATTCCACAAAGGAAACCTCAATAAATTCCACCAAGTAGATATTGTACATACCACATTCTTAAATCAAAATAATATGAGAAACCAATAACAAACAGAGGAAACAAACCCTAAGCC
This sequence comes from Suricata suricatta, assembly GCF_006229205.1. Lineage (NCBI taxonomy): Eukaryota > Metazoa > Chordata > Mammalia > Carnivora > Herpestidae > Suricata > Suricata suricatta. The sequence goes on from NC_043707.1 coordinate 74,154,897, forward strand.
ACATAGAAATTAAAAAATATACATTAAAACAATATTTATGTAGAGAAATAAAAAATTATATTGCAGTATAAGTAGCAATATTAATGATAAAACTCTATACCTCTATCAAATTTTATAAAATGGATGTAGTTCCAGTGCTCAAAGTAAATGGTATCACACAAATATTCGTGTCATAAAATAGTATGTAAGTGAATTAAAATTTAGTGTATGTGAGATAAAGTCCAACAAAAGCATTAAATAAGCAGAAAGAATAAGTAAATGAAGGTATATCAGTTAAGACAATAGGCTGGTACTATAGTAAGCTAGTATTTATTATGAAAATATAATAAAATAATACATAAAACTAAGAACTAGGATGAAAGTCATTTTAACGAAAAAAAGACAAAAGTCAGATACTCAGAATACAAACTGAAAATGGGTATATAAACACAGATACAGAATCATAAAATAGTATGTTTCTAAACTCCCTATAAATAATTTTAAAAATCTGAATAAACTAAATGATCTTTTAGGAAAACATAAATAACCGAAGGACTTATTAGCACTATAAAGGCTGATTATTCCCTGAAAGAGCCCCAAACCAGACAGCCTCACAGGCAAACTCAATAAAAGCATCAAGGAGAAGGAAGAGCAGGGAGAGAGGGAAGGGAAAGGAAAACAGTGTGAGAGCAAGAGCAGCAGGGAGGGGGAGAGAAAGGAAGAGAAGTTTCTAAATTCTTTTTGTGAAACCACAATAAACTTGATGCTAAGACCTGGCAAACAGAGCACAAACATACACATAAATGTTAACAAATACCATGTTTGAATAATGGCTCAAAATTCCTAAAATCTACCTTGGCTAATAGAATCCAAAAGCAATTAGGAGAATCATATATTATGGCTAATAAATAGCTTTCCCTAGGAATGCAAGAGGTTCAGTGATGGAAAATGTTTATATCTAATTTAGGGTAAAAAGAAAAAAAACTGGTTCCTTCTATGGATTCTGAAACATGCATTATAAAATTAATATTCTATTAAAATTTGTTTTTAGAAACCTATAATAAAATATTAGTTGATAAATGGAAATTTCTTAATACACACACACACACACACACACACACACACACACAATACAAGCCAGCATCATCATCCTTATTGATAAACACTAGGAATTTTCTCATTAAATTCAAGACAAACAAAAGACCAAAGCACAAACAAGAATGTTGAAAAAAACAAGTGAATGAACGTATGTATTCAAATATTATTTGGCCATATCATCTTACACAGCAAAAGTTTTTGACAAAATCCAACATCCATTTATGACCAAAATTCTCAATGATAGGAATAGAAATCAACCACCTCAACTTGACAAAGAACATTATAAAAACTCTGCAACTAGCATCATAATTAATAGTGAAAGACTGAACGATTTCTCTCTATGATTAGCATGTAGGGATATACATTCCTAACTCATCACTCTTACTCAGCATAGTTTTGGATATTCTAGACAGTGCACTAAGGCAAGAAAAATAAATAAAAGGCATACAGGAGGAAAGGAAAAACATAAAAACTGTTCTTATTTTCATGATTGTCAATGTGGAAAATCATGAAAAATCTAAACACATTTTATTTCAATACTTCTAATATGAGCTCAGCAAGACTTCAAGATACAAAATTAACACACAAAATCAAATGTCATTTTTATATACTAATGATGAATACGTGAAAAGAATTAAAAGGACAATGCTTTTTATAATCACGCCAAAGTATGAAATACTTAAGCATGAATTTAAGAATAAATATACAGAATCTGTACGCTGAAAAAATAATGCTGATGAAAAAAATTAGACCAGATCTAGAGACATATACTGTGTCTAAGGAAGGTAAGACAATATGTTAAAGATGTCATTTCTCCCCAAACTGATATGCAGGTGCAACACAATTCCCATAAAAATTCTAGGCAAGTTTTTGTAAGTGTAGACAAAAATCATCTTAAAATTTCTATGAAAATGCAAAAGAACTAAAATAGCCAAAACCAATTTGATAAAGAATATCATTAAACAAATTAGTCTTCTTAAATAGCTACAGTAATGGTGTGACAGATCAGAGGAACAGAAGAGATAACCCAGAATAGATACACACAAATATGCCCAACTGACTTTTGGCAAAGGTACAAAAGCAATTCAACAGAAGAAGGACACCTTTTCAATGGAGGAACGGACCTCCATAGGCAAAAAAATGAACCTCAACCTAAACTTCATCCTTTATACAAAAATTAACTCAAAACGGACCAGCCTTCAATGTAAAACATAAAACTAATAAAACCTGTAGAAAAAAAATCTTAGGAGAAAACCTTTCAGAATCTATGACGTGGCCAAATGTTCTTAGATTTGACACCAAAAACATTATTAATAAAAGGGGAAAAATATAAATTAGATTATCCAAATTAAAAGTGATTGCTTTGTGAAGGACCCTGTGAAGAGTGTAGAAAACTATATATTAGAAGAAAATATTTGACAATCACATATTCAACAAGGATTACCTGGAACATAGAAAGTGCTATCAAAATTCAACAATTTGTAAATAAAACACATTAGAAAGAAAATGGTCTAAAGATACGAAAAGGCTTTCACCCAAGAGGATATAAAGAGGACTTGCATGTGAAGAGATGTTCAAGATTCATTAGTCATCAGAGAGGAAAATTAAAACTACAATGGGATGTCACTACACAGCTATTAGAATGCTAAAATAAAAATGTGACACCAAATGTTGATAGGTATGCCAAGAAGCTGGATCACTCATACATCGCTGATAGAAATGCGAACTTGTGCAGCCACTCTAGAAAAGTGAACGGCACTTTCTTAAATGCTTGCTTATTATATGACTCAGCAATTTGCTGAGCATTTATGGCAGAGAAATGAAGACTTCTGCTCATGCAAAACCCTGGACACAATTGCTCATACAAGCTTTATTTGTAATAATCCCGAACTGGAAACAATCCAAACGTCCTTCAATGTTGAACAGTTAAATAAACTCAAACGTCCACACCATGGAATGTACTCAGCAATACAAAGGAATGCACTATTGATACACACGTGGAAGGATATTAAGGGAATTAAACTAAGTAAAAAAAAAAAGCCAATCTCCAAAGATTTCATACTGTATGGTTTCATTTGTGAAACATTTTTAATGACAAAATCATAGAAATGGAAGACAGATCTGTGTTTGTCAGAGCTGGGAGGGCAGAAGGAGGATCCTTGTGATGAAATGGTTTTGTATCTTGGCTGTCTGGTGTTCACACAAATCTACACATGTGATAAAACGCTTAAACATACACACATACGCATGCACAGGTGAATGTGAAACTGGTGGAATCTGAGGTTGATGGATTATGTCAGTTTCCCACCTGTGATATTGTACTATAGATATGCAAAATGTCATTAGTGAGGAAAACTGGGTGATGGATGTATGGAATCTAACTATTTCATCTAACTGCATACGAGCTTACAATAATCTAAAGGAGTTTAAAAGATGAAACAATGGTTAAAAAATAAAAATTGACAGAAAAATAACAAATTAAAAACTTGACAAGACATATAGCAATGGGTTTATTGATGCTAACATATTAACTTTGAGAGAAGTAGAAAACCAGGCCAAAATTATGAACAGATAATTGATAAAAAGGGAAGCAACAAAATCTTTTAAATATGTGAAAATA
>NC_043707.1:74158693-74170248 GCF_006229205.1 Suricata suricatta
GTCTCTTGATTTGTTCATTTTAGCCACTCTGACTGGCATGAGGTGGTATCTCAGTGTGGTTTTGATTTGTGTTTCCCTGATGATGAGTGATGCTGAGCATCGTTTCATGTGCCTGTAGGCCATCTGGATGTCCTCTTTGGAGAAGTGTCTGTTCATGTCTTCTGCCCATTTCTTCACTGGATTATTTGTTTTGTGGGTGCGAAGTTTGGTGAGTTCCTTGTATATTTTAGATATTAGCCCTTTATCTGATATGTCATTTGCAACTATCTTTTCCCATTCTGTCTGTTGCCTTTAGTATCCATTCTATTTTAAGCCCACTCTGGCTTGAAATAATTAATGTGTGTCTTCATTATTGATGTGTCCCCTAAAGTCTAACATTTGCTTAGTACATTGTATTGGTTAAATAAACACTCATTGAATTGAACAGTATTTTTATGTTACTCATCCTTGAGAAGTAACTCTTAACATTGCAATCATTAGTTACTTTTCTATATTATATTTTACTATGTTTTTCACAAACCTTTCCTAACACATGATCTTACTTGATCCTCAAATGTCTTTCAATTTATACAAAGTATTTATAAGTTTTATCTATGTGCATATTTTAATTACATCCTGAAGTTCAGTCTTTGATACTTACACAATTATACCCCTTTATAAATGATTTTCACATTTTGTTGCCTTTTCTATTTGCTTTATAGCTTTTTCTTCTGTAATGGTGTTCACCCGTCTAGCCAGTTCTCTTTACTCTTACGCATTAATGGCCTACCACCGTCTTCATTACCACATTTAAAACATATTATTCTTGTTCTTTCTGCTTTCTTTTTGTTGTCCCTTTAAGAAAAGATACCTTAGTTGCTCCTCCTTATCTTTCATGCATTCCTTTGAAATCTATTTAGAAACTGTGTTGCAGTTTCTCTTTTTCACCCCTGCATGCACCTAGCTTTCTATAAAGCAACAATTCCTTCTCCAGGCCAAGAATTATTGGCTCAGGCCAGCAGTTTGTCATAAAATATTCTACATGACATCCATGCTTTGTCCTAGCTCTTCTATTTCCTGCAGCCTCTTAAAGATCTTTTTTAATATCCTTACTCTCAAATCCATCAATTTCCGTGTTATAAGGAGAAAAGGCCTTTGCAATTACTCTATGTAATACTTTCCTGACTTCTTTTTTAAGAATCTCATCCTGTATTCCTCTTTCTGCTTCATTTAATCTATTCTTTTGGAAAGTTAGCCTTTTCTGTTTAGCCCTACCTAGTAGCACTATTTACATTTGTTTCCATATTCTGAGTCTTTTACTTTTCTCCTAAATTCTTTAAAACTCAGGTACTCCACTCCTAAAAAAGTAGGAGCACATTGTGTCCATTTCTAGATTTTCCCTCTGATTTGGATCAGTTGTTTATGGTGAATCAACTTTGTACTTCAGCTGTAATTTCTTACTTTTGAAATAGTTAAAATAGTTTTAAAAAAACACAATAAAAAGATCTTTGATTTTTTGCAGTTTCTCTTTACACATGCTCTGATCTGACTGTCCATTTTTATCTCTTAGGCTCAGTGCTCCAGTCTTCTTGACCACTCTAGGAGGCTTCTAGAAATTTCTGTCTTTTTTCTCTCATTTGTGCTTTGGGTGTTCAAGAGTTTTACAGTTTGATTTCTATTTATTTTTTTCAAGTTCATTTTTTTTTTTTGAGAGAGAGAGAGACAGAGAAAGTTCACGCACATGCGTGCAAGCAGGGGAGGGGCTGAGAGAGAGAGGAACATAGAGAATCCCAAGCAGGCTCAGCGCTCTCAGGGTGGGGCTGGATCTCAGGAACCATGAGATCATTACCTGAGCCAAAATCAAGAGTGGGCTTGATTTAGCTGACTTAGATGACTGACCCATTCAGGCACCCCTGATTTCGATTTCTTTAATAATCATGTCTGCTAATGAAATTTCCAAAATTTCCGTTTTTAACTGTAGCAGTTAACAGAGGTCTGGTTGCTTTATTGGCCATGATGCTGCATAACAAACCACCTTGAAACGTGATGGTATTGGGGCGCCTGGGTGGCTCAGTCTGTTAAGCATCTGGAGCCTGGAGCCTGTCTTCAGATTCTGTGTCTCCCTCTCTCTCTGACCCTCCCCTGCTTGTGCTGTCTCTCTCTGTCTCTCAAAAATGAATAAAAACCATAAAAATTAAAAAAAATGAAATGCAATGAATGGTTTATTAAAACAAGTGTTTATTTTTCTCAGTCATATGCCTATAGGTCAGTGGGGACATTTCTTTTTTTTTAATGTTTTTTTATTTATTTTTGAGAGAGAGAGAGAGAGACAGCATGAGCAGGAGAGGGTCAGAGAGAGACATAAACACAGAATCTGAAGCAGGCTCCAGGCTCTGAGCTATCAGCACAGAGCCTGTCATGGGGCTCGAACTCATGAACTGAGAGATTATGACCTGAGCTAAAATCAGTCCCTTAACCGACTGAGCCACCCAGGAACTCCCCCCTTTTTTAATTCTCAAGTTAGTTAATATACAGTGTAGTCTTGGCTTCAGGAGTAGAACCCAGTGATTCATCACTTATATATATAACACTCATTGCTCATCATAACAAGTGCCTTCCTTAATGTCCATCAGCCATTTATCTCCCCCCAACCCCAATAACCCTCAGTTTGTTCTCTGTATTTAAGATTCTCTTATGGTTTGCTTCCCTCTTTTTTTCCTTTAAATCTTAGTTTTCCTTCTTTTCCTCGATGATCATCTGTAAAGTTTCTCAAATTCCAGTCAGTGGGGACATTTCTGCCCTAGGCCGACTGTTGACTGACCTTGGATCCAGCCTTTGGAATTGGCTTTGGGTCTGCTCCACATCTTCACATTGTCCTTGAACTGGTAGTTGCTGGTCATATTGCTCTCATGGTGAGGCGCCAAACGCCCATGCAAGTGTGTTTAACGTCTCTGTTCATGTCACCTTCCTTTCACTTGCACTAGCCAAAGCAAGCACCGGTATACTGCTTCCTCTGCTACCCTGCACAGCAAGGAGTGAAGAAGTGAGAAGCATGAAACCTGCAACAGCTGTATACAGTTTGCTGCTCTGGAAACCCTATGTCTATGCACTCCTTTCTTCCTCTTTTGAAAGATTAAACCCCGATATCTCCCCTGCATCCTACTCATAGTTCAGCGTCTCTCTAGGATGTTCAATCTCCTCCATCAGGTTTCGATTTGGTGCCTCATGGTTCAGTTAAGTACTTTTATTAATGTAAAGATAGGAAAAGCCTCTCTGGGGCACAGCAATCACCCACTCTTGCAGAGAAGAAATGCTGAATGCTCCCTGCCTTGGCTGAGAGGTGAGCTCTTCAGTTTGCCCATTTGGTAGCCCCAGGTTCTGCTCTTCGGTAAGATCTCCCTTGTTCATTTTTCCTTGGTGGCTCCTGGCTTGGCCCTCTGAAAACATTTTTCTTCGCCACTCTCCTGTGGCCACATCTGAGGTGGGCATTTAGGAACATGTGTTTCTTAAGGATCACACATATAGAGCAAACCAATTCCTGTTATTATTTTCAGGATCTGTGGATTCTTTTTGGACACAAGTTACCCTCAAAATGTAGGCGGCTTGGGGCACCTGGGTGGCTCAGTCAGTTAAGTGTCCGACATCAGCTCAGGTCATGATCTTACGGTTCATGGGTTTGAGCCCCATGTTTGGATCTGTGCTGACAGCATGAAGCCTGGAGCCTGCTTCAGATTTTGTATCTCCCTCTCTCTCTCTGCTGCAACCCCACTCATGCTGTGTTTCTGTCTCAATAATAAGCATAAATTTAAAAAAAATGTGGTAGGCTTGCCGCACAGTGGCTTTTTGGTCATTTCCAAGTGTGAATAAACACAGTCAAAGTTCTTGGATAAATGGAATTTTTAAGCTTGAGGACACTTGTCTTTATTTATAGACCTCTGTGCTTTGCCCATAGCAATAATTCCAGCTTGTTTTCTATTGCACTGAAGACATCAGAAGTAATGTATATCTCTGCCAGCAGGTTAACAACTCCGAATGGTGGGGCAGCACTCATATTTATTGCTAAGATTAGAATTTGCAAACACTCTTTTAATTGCTTCAATTTAGGGATATACACAGTTATCTTTTCTACCCTGAAAGTTTTCAAGTTATCAGTCTCTCAAAGTTGAGGTTGTAGGTAGCAGGCAAAGAGTTTCTTTAATGTTAATGAAGATGCAAGTACTTTCTCTTTCAACTCTCAGACTGGCCAGTTGGTTCCCCCTTAAACTCATCATTCCTTTAGGTTTTCGCTGACAACCTATGCCAACATTTTGCACACATTTTACCATTTTTCCTAATACCACATTATAGTGTTGGTCAGCACATGGTTGGTTTTCCAGTATATGGCAGGTAATGATTTGACTAAATATTTTATTGGCATGTAATAACGGTCTTGAGATTTTCAGTTTTATCTGCATCACTAATTTGTATCTGCCTAGCTATGCTTCCAATTTAGTGCCACATCTTATTTGTGTTACTTGAAGCACTCACTTCTGGGTACTATATCAGTTGGACTAAGTTTTGAATTCACATAGCTGAGAAAAGAAATAACAGTGGAATAATAAAAGAGGATGTTGAAGATAAACCATCCAAAGCCATCCTACTGGCATCAGGGTATTATCAGAGACCATTCTATCTTCTTTCTGCTACTCTACTTTTAGCATAAGACTTCCTTCTTTGAGGTCACCTCATAGTCTAAAATGGCTGCTGTAGCTCCAGACATCACTTCTGTGGTTGCAGAGGTATTGGGGAAGGATAAAAGAGGATCTCTCTATCTTCAATCAATTATCTCCCTTTAAGTAGTCTTCCCAGAAGGCCACTGAAATCATAAGCTTATATCTCATTGCCTAGGACTTAGACATATAATCTCATAGTGCTATAAGGGATAATGGGAAATGTAGCAATTTATTTAATTGAATACAACTGGAATTTGGTTATTAAGGAAGAAGAGAATTATAGGTATCAGGATTCTGCAATTAATAATATCTACCAGAGACTCTGCCTGGTGACTTTTAATTTGTTAAACACATGTTCAGTTAAGCTTTGACATCTTGAAAGGACAAAAAATATTTTCTCTTCTTTATCATCCTCATATCATAATTTAAGTCATCCCTATCATAATGGCAATTTACTCATCCTTCATATACATATGCCACATTTTCAACCTTTGTAAAAATTAATTTCTGTCATTACTCTAGCCTTATTTAAAAAAGACAGAATATTTTACTTTATATAGCACAACAGTTAATTCTTTTATATGGATCTTTTCAACATGACTGGTTCATTTCCTTTTCTTTCAAGTATATTCCAGACTGCTACTCTGTTCATCTAAATATATATTTTTTAATTGGAAGTGACCTTACTGATTATCTGTTTAATTCTTGCACTTTGCAGATGAAGACACTGAGGTCTGGAAAAAGTATCTTAGGCCACTCATGTTACACAGTGAGGAATTAATAGACAATCTGTCTTTCAATTTGTTTGTAATTAAATATGTCTACATATTACCTTTTCTTTTCTCCAATCAAATTTCCTTCTAGCTTTTTAAGTTGTTCAGTTAAAGTCTTCTTGCAACCATTCTTATTATATACAGGAGATAAGTCTTGACCTAAAATAATATTTCCCTTTCAAATTTGTTATGGATGAGGATGGAACATAGTTTATTCATAAGTCTGATATTTCCTCTCACTGAAGAAATCACACATACAATCACATATATCTCATATATCTTTGAACATATACATTTGTGAGATTGGCAATCCTTCTCCCTTTATGAATTTTTCTCCCCTTTGGCCAGTATAAAGAGCCCTGAACCAAGTCCCTGTCTCTATGAAAGTAAACTCCCCTCTAGGTCCTTCTTCTAAAAAATTTCATTACCCATCCCGCCTCCCACCCTATTCATTCTATTTGCTGATTAAGTTAAGAACATTTACAGAGTACTTTTATGTGCAAAGGTTCCAAGAAATATAGGACTTAAAGTGGAAGCATGCAACACAAATAACATGAAAACATACATTTCGCTTGATCCCAGGAAATTTCCTTTCAACTCCCAGATCTCTTTCCCTACTGTGATTTTCTTCCTACCGGTTTCTCTTTATCACTAGACCACAGCATGTAGTAAGCAGCCATACATGTTTTTTGCATTATGTTGAACCTCAGACTCTGCTATGGCAACGTCCCTTTCTGCTTTCTTCTTTATCCTTCAGCATCTCATTTGCAGCAAAAAAACAACATGTAGTGGTTACTTGGCTGGGAGACTGGAAGTTTGGGTTTGGTGCCCCACAGGGTGAATTTAGGACTTAGCATGCATGTGCACACTTCTGCTTTTTTACTGTTGCTATTACAGTGTTATTTTTTTTCATATTAAATTTCACTTGACCGTGCTCAAACAATACTGTCACCTTTTTATCCATCTCTTCATAGGTATGCTTGACCTTGAACCCCCCTGCCATTTTCACTTTCCTAATTCGTTTCCCTTTCCATGCCCCACCCATTTCTCCACACAGCTGCATCGAATTCCTTTCAAACTGCACTATTGCTTTCTGTAATATTGAAAATCATGAATATTGAGCCCAACATAATGGCAAGCACTCAACAAATGGAAACTGTTCTTATCTTTATTAGATGATCTTCACCATAATTCTTTATGGTAGATCTGACTGGCCTGGGATGAGAGTAAGATCCTGACATGGTAAATACTATCTTGCAAGTTATTATTGCAGCAAGGCAAATAAACAAATTTAAATTCTCCCCCATTGACTTAGACTAAATAAATGACTTTATTCTTGCAAACCACACTCTATTCACAGAACTCTTGTTCGTTTTCAGTTTTTATTTATTTTTTATTTTTTCATTTTTTTCCTTTTCAGTTTTTAATATGATAGTATGAGACATAAAAAGAGGCAAAGAGGCAAAGAGTTTGCAATAAGATGCACCTGAGTTTAAGGTTTGGCTCTGTCAGTCACCATTATGTGAAAATGGCAATTGATGTAAACTCTTTGCATGCAGCTCAGTTTCTTTTGGGTGGGAATCAGGGAATAGAATACCTATCTCATTGGGATGGTATAAACATTAAATTGGAATTACCATATCCAACTTGCCTGTCTGGTGCATGAGAGAAGTGCCACAAAAGTGGCCACTCTTTTATTGGACACTAAACCAGTAGCATTTATTGGATACTATTGTTATATGTATCTTGTTTTTTCTTTTCTGTATCCATTTATAAAAGTCTTACTAATTATCTTTCATTTATTTTCTTAAGAGTTTAAAAGAAGAAGTATGTTCTTTCTCATTAAAAAAAAAAAGACACCAAAAAGGAAGAAGATAAACTAACAATTTGGATGAGAAAAACCTTTTATCCTACATTCAACCTATTGCTAGATATACTGATTTCCCTGAAAGTGGGGGTAAAATGGGCTGCTTCCTGGTGGTAAGGAACTGATGATATGAGTTCGTTTTGAATAATCCTTGAAGAGAAGAAAAAAAGTCATATTTCTTCAGCATCTTCTCATCGTATCTATAGAAAATAACAAATGATTTAGGTTAAAGTTCTTCTGGAACTGGTCTTGTAAACATAGGTCTAATAAACTAAATGACAATGTGATAAAAAAAATCTCCTTGCTAAAGAAAAAATATCTACTTCATTCCAACTCTGAAAAATATCCTTTGCTGCAGCTCTAAGAGGTTCTCTTTGGTATACGATTGGGGTCCACTCACTTACTTTTGGTTTAGCATAAGCTTCCAGGGAAAGTTTGGGTAAAATGGCCACAGTAGCTCTTTCAGTAGACAGTGGCAATGAAGCAGGAGAAAGATTTGTGTTCATTTCACCTCTTGATGAGCCCTTTTCTGCCAATGATCTGCCTGGCACAACTCTAAGGAAGTGCTCCTGCTCAACACATTCACAGGTGATGAGAGTCTAGGATCTAAGTTCCATGAAGGGTCAATCTCATGCTAATTTCAATGAAAGGCAATTTGACACAGAGCACTGCAACATCATCTAATTAAAAGTCGAAAGTGGATTCTACCAGTACAAGGTAGTAACGATGTGTTTCAGTATAGCAAACCCTTGAAAATAAACACTTTTCAAAAATTTTTTTCATTACTACCATTTAGCTGCTGACCTCCTCCCTAATGGCACCTGGCTGTTCTGTCCTCCATTTTGAGCTCATGGTTCCCTCCCATAATATTCAACTTCTCTTGGTTCCCAGAGTACTTCCGTTGCTCCTAGTTGCCTGGGGCCTTGGCATGTTATTTCCTCTTCCTGAAGCCTTCTTCATTCTCTTTGTTTTTGCATGGATGAGTCTTATCTATCATCAAATCTCAGACTAAAAGCCTGAGACATCTACTAGGCTTCTGCACCTCCACTGGGTAAGGTGCTTACAGAGTACCCCCGGCTTCAGCTATTTTAAACCAAGACCTGCTACATCACTTACAGATCCCATGGCAAAGTGAAAATACAGGGTCCTAGTGACAACAAGGGAAATCTTCTCCCTTCATGGACTGCCATTTCTACACATAGTGGACAAGTGCTCCCCAAACCATGCCCTCTCCATCCTGGGATATGCTTGATGGAGGATGGAAGTGAATCACCTACTGTGAATCACCAGTGAAACCCACTAAGGCTCTGCTGACCAGGGGCAGGGATGCATGCTGCTTACATGTTTATACAAGCCCTCCCCTCCCAAAGATGCCTTGGGGTGTGCATCAAACCTCGACTCTCTTTCTGCTCTCACATGGGCAACCCTAGAACACAGGCTTTCATTGGCCACTGCACCTGTTATGACCTCACTGCTGAGGAGCAGTGGTTGGGGTGCCAAAGGGAAGAAAGGTGGGAGCTAAGAAACCTGCTGGTGAGGGGGATGAGCAGTGAGAGTTCAGACTGCACATGAACGGACATAAGCTCCATTGTTTCACAGGATTTTATTTACAAAACAAATTAAAAAAGATAACTCTCTTTATAACTGATGACACTTTATTTTTATTGCCATTAAATTGCATCTCCTCCTTCCCACTAGACATTTATAATATGGTCCCAATGTATTTTATACATTGCTTTATATGGAGGCATACTTTGTGATTTACATGGAAGCATACTTTTCCTTCCAAATCCAATTAAATATCTAATGACCTGCCACTTCTCCTGTGAAATCTCTACCATCAGTTTTGGAGGGCAGTGTCCCTATCTATTCTGCACATCAAGAGTCCTTTGTTATGCCATGGCATTTGGTCAATTAGTTGAAATGTAGCCTCTTTTATTCCAGAAATGGAGTTTCCATTATATCAACTTTTTTTGATGCTGCTTTACAATGCTAAATTCAATTAATGTTTTAGTTTAGTAGTTTAATATGCTATAGATTAAGGGTTTTTATATACCATGATCTATGTATGTTTCCCAAGGAAACAACACAAACTAAAATGATTGATTATGAATAATCTTCCCCCCATCATACACATAGAAGTACATAATTATAGAAGAGATAGAGAAGTAAACATAGAATCAAATTAATTACTAGAAATACTTTACAAGACACAAGAAAACAGGTGTCTTGGCAGTTAATGTGTTTATAGGTTTAGGAAAATCATACTGATGAGGAGACTAGGCACTGAAAACTAATTTTGTAAAAAATTAGTTTCTAGAAAACAGAAAAGTCTACAGATAACTTGAAAGGCATACCTCTGGAGAGGAATTTAACTTGTTTTGCCCATTTTTAGAGGATGGAAATAGAGAAATAATAAGTGGAAGTCATGAAGAGGTGGATTTGGATCAAGGTGAAGACCTTTCTAGAAGAGAGAATATTGAACAATAAAATAGGTTCTCAGGAGGTGAAGATTTCCCCATTGCTGGAGTGAATCAAGTATATGTGAAATGGTCAGTATTCCTTTTGACTCTGTAAATAGAATGAAGTGAGAATATTTATGAAGGGTGATTTGGTGCTGCAGATCATGGTACAAAATACCAGAAAATCAGAACTTTAGTCCTGGCACTTCACTTTCCTGGTCACATGACATAGGTGCTGATCTCTGTGATTTCATTTTTTCATCTGGAAAATGGATACAATAGAATGTACTTCAGATAATTGCTGTGAAAACTGAAGGGCATCAAGTACTTGAAGGCACTTTTAAAGTGTTATGAAACAGGAAATAGTAATGTTTATGTTGATTATAAGAAAATAATGATAGTTATATACATTACTTCAGTCTCTGTGGTCCTAGAAGATAGACAGAATAATGATCTTCTTACACATAAGAGAAAGTATCAGATTATAAGTGACATAGGGACATAGCTGGTCAGTGAGTGGCTGAACTGGGAGTCAAGACTTCTCCCAGGAGCTAGAATTACTTCCCCTGCAGCACACTGCCTTTATGATGAAGGAGTCTGTAACATTTTACAGTTCCCAAAATACTGAGGACTGAAGTCACTCAGTAATAATAGACTCTGTTTAGACATCATTCTTTAAGTGGTATGCTTATGGGACTTTTCACTCAGGAAATAACACATGTTGGTTAGCTCTCCCCCTTCTTTAGTAAACACCACCTTTCTTTAATAAATGTTGACACGACTTTTGTCAAATAGGAGCTTTAAAAAGGGACACCAAGTGATTACTCAAGATGAACTGAATACCCACCATGGAATACCATACATAAATGAAATTATAAATGATATGCCAAACAACTACTTTTACTTTTAATGTTAATTACCATCCCTCATTATTTCAGTGACTGACTGGATCACATTTCTGTCCTTGTCCTTTTCACTGACACTGTCTTTACTCTGCATGTCCTTTTAGTTAAATATTCTAGTTCTTGATCCCTTGGTGGCACATGACGAACATCATTTCTTTGTGACAAGGGAGATATATACTCTCTACAGGATGTCCTCAGTAATGATTGAATGTTCAGTCATATAAACGCAGATGGTTTCTGCCAAAACTATTCACAATTTAGAAACTATTTTGATGTCTATTCCTAATTGCTGTTACATAAATGTTTCAAGGAAGGAAATTTAGGAGATGTGACTCTCTTTGTTCTCTATAAAAAACACAATACTCTTTGTGAAAATTTTCTGGAGCTTCAATGGCAACAATTTAAAAAAATTTTTTTCTTGTATTTATGGGTGAAAGATGAACACTTTTTAGTCTGACTGAGTGCTGTTTTGTACTCCCTCTGCTATGATTTAAATTTTCTTTCTTCTGTCTTTCGCCATTTTTTGCCATCAAAAGTTCCTCCCACCTCTCCACCCAATTGACAGAATTTAGAATTAAAAGCTATTTTGCTACAACAAAATGTTTTCTTAACAGGAGCCTGTTGTTTAACTGTTTGAAGACCATCACACTTCAATTGCTCTTTTAGACATTTAATCTCATAAATATACACCAGAAAAATTAAGAGAGTGGTTAGATGCAACCAATCCTTTGAAAAAATGCTGTTTTTGACTTTCTTTTTGTATTAAAAGCTCACAATTCACTAGTTAAGTAGTTTGTGAATATTTTTATATTCTTTTTATCTGTCAAAATGTGCAATTATGAATTTTTTAATTACAT
>NC_043707.1:74170348-74264294 GCF_006229205.1 Suricata suricatta
CTATTGAATTATATAACTAGGTGAATCTAGTAATATTTCTAAAACTCTTAAAGATATCACCTTGAAATAAAACACCACTATATAACATGTAAACTAAAGCTCTTGTGCAACATGAAGACATGAGTTGAGGTCTGGAGTTCATGGGTTTATTCCATTCTTTCCCTTTAAAAAAATTTGCTAACAAATCATTGAAAAATATAAATGTATTTATTTTATTTGTACAATGGGATGATTTGATATACATATATACTGTGGAATGATTACCAAGACCAAGATAATTAGCATGATCATCTCCTCACATAGTTCTCTCTCTCTCTCTCTCTCTCTCTCTCTCTCTCTCTCTCTCTCTCTCTCATGGTTAGAGTGCTTAAGATCTATCCTCAGCCATCTTCAAGTGTACAATATCATATTATTAATTATAGTCACCATGCTGTACATTGGAACCTTAGAATTTATTCTTATAACTGAAAATTTGTACCCTTTGACTTACCTTTCCCCATTTGCCCCTTCCCCCCAGCCTCCAGGAACCACCATTGCATCATTACGTCTATGAAATCAGCTTTTTATTTGGTTTTGGTTTTACTTATAGATTCCACAGAGAAGTGATACCATGAAGTTCTTACCTTCTCTGGCTTATTTCACTGAACACAGTGCCCTCAGAATCCATCCATGCTGTCACAAATGTCTGTATGTCTTTCTTTCTCATGGATAAATAATACTCCACTGTATATACACCACATATCCCTTATCTATTCATTTCTTGAAGACATGTCTTTTTCATTCATCTGTTTTTTATTCTTATTTGCTTAGTTAAAATTCTCATAAAAATTTCCTAATTGGAATGCCAGTTCAGTAAGCTTCCTTAACAGTACTGTGAGTAGATTTTATTCAAGTCTTTTCTGGCAGGCAGTTGTGTTATAGAGATGCCTACAAGGATCAAGGAATGATGAAGTCTGATTTCTGAATCACGAATGAGAATGTTTTTTGGAAGGACTGGCATCTATGTGCTTGCTTACCCTTACCTGTTCCTTGACTCTGCTGTTCATCAAAGGTCTGCCATTTTTGGATCTTCTTTCTTTTCATTCTAGACATTTTCTTTGGGCAATCCAGCTACCATAGCAAATATCATATATATTTGCCTATATTTGCATATATTTGACTCTGAAGAGATATATCTTTAACCAAGATATTTCCTTTAAACTCAAGGTCTAAATATCCATCCAGGGATGGCCTTTCTCTCTGCCACAATCCATGCATTTACAACATACTAAAACTGAATCCTTCATCTTTTACCTTAACCCACACTGATACCAAGCAGATAATGTAGACCAGACTTTATTTGCACTTCACCTCTGTCCTTAGCAAATCTCTATCCCAGCATCTATAGTATTTTACTCTTCTTATCTGTTCGGTGACAATCTCCTCTTACTACATTCTAATGTTCTAAAGAGCATCCATTTAAAAATATACTTTTATTCTCTTTTATCCTTTTGCAAATACTTTATCCTCAGTATACAGCATAAAGCCTGGCACATAGAAAGTTCTTGATGCCTACTTGCATTGAGTGGGTAAATCCAAGGAAAGAGACAAACCCAGGTTATGGGCTATAGGGAAAGTGTGGCACTGTGATCTGGGAAGACATATTATCCTGAAAAGATAAATCTCTAACCAGGGATGAGTCCCGGGGTGGGGGGCGGGGGGGGTGGACACAGGATCTCACTTATACTATAAAAATGGGTGAAAGCGAGACTGATGGCCCATCACTGAACATGTCATCAAAGAGCCAGAGGGCTTTGCCTCTACTGCCTTAGCAACTAATAGAGTATATTTGTGTTACCTTTTCCTCTTACCACACTGGGACTTCATGAAAGGCAGAACCCTACCACAATAATTTTTGTGTCCATGATCCTTAGCTTAATGCCTAAAACACAGCAAGCACTCAGGAAATACTATTAGAGAAATAAATAGCCTGGTTAGTAAAACTTCTTGCGTCCCACTGTTCTGATATATAATTTAGAAAAAGTCATAACAGGTTTAGTGGTTATTTTCATAATTAAATAGGAAAGTATAAGTAAAACAACACTCTCAAAGACAAAATGGAAAATAATATAAAAATACATCATGTTCCTTAATGTTGGCTACTCTAAAACTAAAATCGTTTTCAAGGTTTGGAAGAAAAAGAGGAAGAAAGAAATGATAACATGTTTTGAGGGTCTACTAAATGTCTGTGCTTTCACATGTTCTAGAGACTCCTCTAAGAAGAAAGCATGCCATTTTCCAAGTAAGAAAACAGATGCTTCAGGCAATTAAGTGCCCAGCCCAAATCCAACAGTTAAAGGGAACAGCCTTGGGATTGAGAACTATAGCTTCGGAGTCTGAATAATGAGGCTCTTTTGACTGTAAGGAACAGGAACTAAACTTCTTTGGTAGCAGTGGGTAGGTGGGTCAGGCATGGAAAATCATATAGAAGGCTCATGTTTGGCATCATTGAAAATAACCTGATTACGTTAACTGTGCAGGGAGAGCGATATAGCCCAAACAAAACTTTTCAAAGAAACCAATATTAATTACTGCTTAACCAATGTTCTTTTCATCAATCACAACTTTAAATGTCTCTGTATTCCTCTTTGAGCTTTAAAAATACATCTATCTAATATTAATCACTGGAAGAAAGAGGTGGTATTGTGAAGAAGCAGTGTCAGTATGTAAAATTTCTTTTCTTGGGATCTATGCATAATGACTAGCATAATTTTTCCCAATTTAGGAAGCATTTCCATTCTATTTCCTTGTATGGGAAGATTCCAGTTTTGTGGATGATGATAAATGGATCTTTAATCAATCCCTTTCCTACTCTTGTCTTCTCTCCTCCATCTTAGACTTGCTTTCAGGTCTTTTAAGTTCTTCGTGACTTCATTTTTCTACATTAATAGATTTGGCAGAGCAACTTGGAACCCTCTGGGAGCAAAAAACCAACATACTTAGATGTTTACTGCAGCTGGGGAATTAGTTACATTCACTCTCACAGACAGCAGGGTTGCCATATTCAAATGTCTGAAGGGTAGCATAAGGGGGTTTTAATGTATTGTCTTTCTTCACTTAGGTCCAATAAACTCAAAACTATCTAATGTCCTACATTCAATTGCATGATGGACCAGTCCCGTTAGCCTATTTGAAATAGAGTTATATTTGTTACTTTACAGTTTGCATGCTCAAACTATCACACATGAAGTTTTCCTGAGTGATTTTATGAATAATAATTTAGCCATGCATTATGTAGACTCAGGAAACAATCCTTCCTTACTGATTCTTAGAAGAGACTTAGTTCTCATGTGGTAAAAACTGATTCATATGTCTTTGGAATAAAGAAACATACAGATTGATCTTTTTCCTGATAATTAAAACCTTAAATAAAACATGTATCCTCTTATAGAATAAAATTAATAATAAAAGTATTAATTCTCTAGAAATGCTTATTGTGGTATATGTCCTTCATTATTTTAATGTAATTTGAAAATAAGAAGTGGTCCTGAGTACCATAAATGTAAAATTATATTAACTATGTAATCAATAAGAAATTACCAATAGACACAAAAATAGTATTAAATGCATGACATAATAGAGAAATAGTATCTACTGTATTTAAAAATGGATGCAAGTACTCTTATTGCTGGGCTCAAGAGAACACAACAAACTATAAGCTCCATGAAAGCAAAATCAATTTTTCATTATCTCCTTCAATTTATGGTCCCACAATAACACACATTTTGTGTTAATACTTAAAAAGCCACCAGTTCTAGAGCCCAACTGTCAGATTAAAAGCAGGCTCTTCCACGTAAGGGCATGATGCCCTTTAGCAAATCACTTAACCTTCTTGCACCTTGGTTTCCTTGTCAGCAGTATTGAGAGATGAATAATACCTACTTCATATGCATATTGAAGGAGGTAATATGTTAAGAGTACTTACAGGAGTGTTCAGCACATATAAGACCTATATAAATACTTGCTATTACTGTTGGTGTTTCTGTTGTTGTTATTATCATTATCAGTGGTATTACTGACATAATGTCTTACAATTAACTGGTGGCAAAT
Source organism: Suricata suricatta (assembly GCF_006229205.1). Classification (NCBI taxonomy): domain Eukaryota; kingdom Metazoa; phylum Chordata; class Mammalia; order Carnivora; family Herpestidae; genus Suricata; species Suricata suricatta. The sequence goes on from NC_043707.1 coordinate 74,174,438, forward strand.
GATGAGGAGGAATAAATTAATGTACACTAACATATATTTTTTTTCTTTCTTCACAGAAGAAACAAACAACAACTTCCAGTGCAAGGTTGAGTACATTTTAGCAGCAAGTCAGGCCTTACATAAGTGAGCACACAAACACATACACATTGTGATGAGTTCTATGAAGGAAAAGAATAAGATAAAATGATAGAGACTAGAAGGAGATGGGTGAGAAACTAATTTAGACTGGATTGTCAAGAGCAAATGCTCTGGGAAATTGGCATTTAAGATGGCTCATGGAGGATGAAAAGAAGCCTGTGTGTGAGGAGTTGAGGGAGGAACCTTCCAGGTGGAGGAAAGAGCATGTATGAAGAATGGTAAGGGAGTCTGCTGCGGCAGGCCACAAGCTAAGAAGGAAGAGGTCAGGAGGGTTGGATCCCTCTGGAACTTGGAGGTGAGTTAAGAGCAGTGGGCTTTATTACAAGGGCAACAGGAGACCTCTGCAGGATTATAAGCCAGATAGTGACATCCTCAGGGTTTAAAATGTAAAAGCTCATTACAGATGCTTCCTAGATAACAAAACAGAGAGGGTAAAAATGGCAGAGATGACTTAGGAAAGTACTGCCATATTCCGGTCCAGGGCAAAGTGTATACGCTAGAGTGGTAACAGCAAACAATGGGGAAAAAGTGAATAAGTGATGCATGTGGGAGGCAATAATGACTTACAACTGGGGCATTTTGTATAGGGATTGAAGGAGAATAAATCAAGAAGGACTCTTATGTTTCAGATATGAACTGTGGGAAGATAGTTACCCCAAAAGGAGAAAACAGTGAGTAAAAGGTGTTGGGGTTGTTTGAGTTTGGTTTTATTCAAGTTATAGGCATGTGGAGCTGTCAAGAATGCAATCTGGTAGAAAAGTCTGATGCTCAATAACATGATTAGCTACAGGTAGAATTTGGGGGACTCGTAAGAAAATAGATGGCATTTAAAGCAAGGATGCTGGATGAGCTCAGTCAAAGACAGGTGTAACTTGAGAAGAGTTCAGTGAGGGGGACATTCTGGGACAGGGAGGTGGAGGCAATGATGCTATGGGATGAGAGGGATAAGGGCTGGTTACACAGTGGGCAGGGGGTGGAATCTAGGAGGCCGAAGTCATGGGAGCCATGTGATAGTTTACAAAAGACTGAATGCTCCTGGATGCCTTGAATGCTCCTGGGAAACCTAGTAAGATGAGAATGGAAACATACTCTAGATTTGTGATGTGGAGGTCATTTGTGATTTAGGCAAAAACAGTTTTATTGGGGTAGTAAGGGTTAGATGCCTTATTGAATCACTTCAAATTGACAGGTAAGAGAGAATTGGAGACACTGGGTATAGACAACATTTGTATTTATGAACATTGGTCTTCCTTGTTTTCGGGGGGGTGTTTAATCGTAATGTAATTAAAATCATGCTGAAGAAAGCAGCAATTATTAAACTATACACTCCTCTGATAAGTGTTCTAAATCTTTTTTTTTTCCATTAGAGACCTCTTCTCTCCTGCTGTCTCACATTCCTCCTCCAACAAAAAAGATATATATCAGAATTGCCATATGGTGGGAAGGAGCAGGCAGATAGAAAGATGTTTATAAAAACAAAATAAAACCCTGGAGAGACAATGTAAGCCAAAAGAAAAGGGGCAGATGGATCAGCTTACACAGAAGAATTAGCCCTCAGCCTCTGCACAATCAATAAATGTTGACTGGCTATTGACAAGAAAGGGGACAGGAGAGCACGAGAAGCACATTGGGGGGAAAGGCATTTCTTCCTAACAGCTGCCATTGCCACCACCAAGCAGCTGTTCAGGTCCACAGCTCACAACTTTTTGCTCCCCTTACAACTCTCCTCGGAGGCCCAAACTCACACCCTGATACTGCAGTCTTAGAAGAGATGTCATGTGTGATTTATAATGTATTGAGCCAGAAACTGTTAAATCACCGAGTAGGCCAGGAGAAAATTGTCTCTGCAATGAGTGAATGGCGTTTTCTCTACATCCTGAGCTTTGGTGATCCTCAAAGCCAAGTGTTGAGATGCAGTCAAATAGAGTTACAGCCTTTCCAGCCATAAAGGGGAAACCATATTTTAGAAATTCAGAAAGGGGAAAAGTTCTCTCATTTCCTCAGTAGGATTATATTTAGAATGGTTAGGATGAGGTTAGGTTTAGATTACTGTACCCTAAATTCACCCATCCCTGTCTATTGGGAATAGTGATTTGGTTTGTGCACATACCTTCCTTGGGCTTTCCTATGCCCCAGATGAAGAACCTCTTTTACTGCCTACTACGTAGTTCATATGATAATGTTTTACCTCACCAACAGGGAGCAGAAATGCCAAACAAATTTCTTTTATTTTAAAAATAAAAACACTAATTTATTAATTACTGAAGGATGTCCTAAACAAGGGCAAGAGTATTTCAATCACTATAAAAGCATAGATCTCAAAATCAAATGTACAATCAACTGTATTACTAACCAGGTATCTGCTTGGTAAATGTGGATGTGGTGGGGTACTCCTCTCTGGCTGTAAGAAAGAAAGAATGAGTAGCCACTCAATCCCACAATTCAATGTGCCTCTATAGACATAACAACGCCTGTCCTTTGGATAGAGTTCATTTTAACACAAGACCAAAAAAATGACACTCCTATATATTTTGTTATTTTTTTCATGTAACACTAAAATATCACTAGCAATATTGGTATTTTTGTAACAAGCAAAAATCCACACATTTTTTTTAAAGTGAAAATCAGTATGTATTACAGTATTTCCACACAGACATCTCACCACATGCATCTAGCATTATTTGGTGGAGGAGGGGCAAAGGGGAATGACAGGTCAATGGCTTGTAGGAGGTGAGTGGGAAAGGAGGCTGGGAGAGGACACTGAGGATATGACAGTGGGGAGGAGGTGACCAGAAGGCAGAAATGGATAAGAAGGAAAGCACAGGAAAGAGTCAACAAAAGTGAACAAAACTACTGACATGTATCTGAAACAGTTGTAGTGCACATATAAAAATACTACCAGTTTGATTTTTAAAAGCACAGAATATCTGAAGGTCACTATTACATTTAGTAAAGAAGTCAAGAGAAATACTGGTGAACATTTGCCTTTTGCTTTCTTTTCTAAGATTTATATAAGACCACCCGGAACTCCTTTTTATTCAGTCTATAATTACTAGGTTTCATCTTTACTTATTGCTTCTGACAAATAAAAACATATGTTAATGTGCTCTAGTCTAAATACTAGTGTTCGGCACTAATGATTTAATTACCATGGCATGCAATCTATGTACACATTTATTCTATTCATTTCCTGAATTAAGTAAATCTTCCATGACCCAGACTTATTTGGAAAGTGACAGTAAAATGCAAGAAACTAATCCAAAACATTGACTGTTTCATCTGGGGGAATTGGACCATGTAGAGAACAAAAGCGGAGGGAGATGAGATTAATTCACTCCTTGTATGTTTATTGAGTACTATACTAAACATGAGGAAAACGCACATGAATAAATGCAATTTTTGCCATCAAGGAACTTACCCTTTAAATAGGGGATAGGGAGGAGTGACTATAATAAACAATGAAATCAGACGTGACCCATGTTAGGAAAAGGGTAAGACAAGGTGCTATGGGAGGGATTTTACCCCAAACTAGAGTGTGAAAAGAAGGGAGAAGTGACAGAAATGGCAGAAGAAATGAGTCCTAAGCTGATGTTTGGACAAGGTGGAGGTGTTTTAATATTCCAGCAGAGATCCATGAACAATGGAAGTTGAAGAGAACAAGACAGGTTCAGGGAGGTGAGATTAAGGTGTTTGTGTAGCAAGGTTGGACATGAAATCTGTATAGCGGGAAACAGTGAGGGGTGCACAGAAATGAAAGATGGATCAGAGAAAGTGATGTGCTGAGAGATGGGTGTCCCAGGGAAGTTCAGTGACAAATTAAAGAATACCTGAGTAATGATTAGATACTTGTATAGCGAGCAGGGTAATGGGCCGTAAGTATTAAGCTAAAAGGATAAAGAAAAGAAGAGAGTGACTGAATAAAGAGAAGAGAACCAGGGATCCAATCATGTATTCATGAGCTCAAAGAACAAATGTATAATAAGGGAGGAGATGTGTGTGTCATGGGCAAAGACAGCCTAGTTATGGGAGGAGTAAATCAGGACTGAGGTGAGAAGATGAAGGGGAAAGCCCATGAAAACTGAGACTATGAGAGAATTTATCTGCTTAGAATAGGGATCTCAAAAGAACAGCATACCGAGAGAGGAGAGAGCTAAGATTAAAAGTGTGAAGAATAGAAGCTCAGAGGTAATAGAAGCTCATGGAGGTTATGCTCATGGATGAGGACGGATGGCAGGAGGAGTTTGAATCTGGTTATGACAAAAGATGACAGAGGGGTGAAGCATCTTGGGTTCTCTAATAACTCTTATATGGTCATGCAGATGGTAAACAAGAGAGTTGGTCATAAATCCCTGCTTTCTTAACTGTCAGTCCTTATCTTTTTACAGGTTTGTCTACACACACACACACACACACGTGTGTTTGCATACACATTTAGTATCAGGATTTATCATAATAAGGCAAATGCATATCCTTTGAAAAGGATAAATGTGAAACTAGTGACAAAATTTTACCCTAGTTTTCTAGAGATACTGATTTTAAAAGAATGTAGCTTTTCCCCAAAATTTGAACACCTTTTAAGAGAACTAATTATACATTAAGGAAACCAGAAAGGAAAGAAGTTCTTTCAATTATTATATACATCAAAATAGCTGACAGTTTCCTAAAGGATTTTATTTTAAACAGTCTAATTGGTCTTATTAGTTGAATTGCTTTACAAAAGTTTATAGGAAAATGTTTTGTAGACTTCCAGGTAAGGGTGAAAGTATGGGCTGAAATTCAATTTATAATGACAGACAGATAGTACTGAAATAGAGAAAAACTGTCATCTATATTAGAAACTAGAGAAGGTTGCCTACCTCATAGCAGGCCTTTCAAGGAATGTCTAAGTATATGCAGGTGGGGACAACTGAATGCTGGAACATCCTACTAGAAACCAACTACTTCTCTACTAGTTAAGAGAGGAATCCCTCATCCCCGATCCTGTGTGTATGCCCTGCATATTCCTCTTTTGTTTTTACTTGACCAGTGAACCACCACTTAGTCCATTCTTAGTTCACGTGGCTGGAACGGTGCTGACAGTAGCTGTATTAAAAAGAATTGGACTTAGTTATAAATGAAGGAAAAATCCAAGATAACAGTTAAAGCAAAGTTAAAATTTATGTTTTCATGACAATTAAAACTGAGGAAAGACCAGGACTGGCATGGTGCCCTTTGATGTTACAGATCTAAGCTCTGTCATTTCTGTTGATCTACCATCCTGTCCCATTAAGTTCACTTTTCTGAAGTGGTACACACCACTTCTTACTTGCTATTGATCAGAACACTGCCACAAGCACATATCTAGCTGAAACAGAGGCTGGAGAATTAGGCCACGAGGCCAACTGAAATCCAAGGGTTGTCTTTATAAACTAAGAAAGGGAGAACAGATTTTAAGTAAAACTAGTAATCTCTGCCACACAACTTTTTGTTCTATAGTGGACAATCAGAGCATTGTATGTCCTTGGCTGCCATGATTGGTTCAGAGAGAGGTTCATGTCCAAAGCCTGGGTACCATGAAGTGTACCAGAGATTTTAAGAGAAACAACAAATAGAGTAAGCCAAGCAGATACAACTAAATTCCAGGAAACTCACTTCTTCTAGAATTAACAGTGGATCAACATAAGCCTGGAGCTACTGGAGGCCACCATAAGAATAAATTCAGAAAAGAAAACTGATTCAAGAGATGGAGAGATGAGGATTGACATATCTGAGCCTGGAATGAAGCCAAAATATTTACTAACTTAGATATTCTGATTAAGTGAGTCAATAACTTTGTTAGTTTTTTCATACATAAAAGAGAGAACTGGAGATAAGGGAAATACAAAGGGAATATACCACTGTGTTCTATTTTACCATCATCAATCATTTCTGTTTAAAAACTAAATATGGGGGCACCTGGGTGACTTGGTCGACTAAGTGCCCAACTCTTGGTTTCAACTCAGGTCATGATCTCACAGTTTTGAGATCAACCTCTGCACTGGGCTCCATGCTTAGTGTGGAGCCTGCTTGGGATTCTCTCTCTGCTTCTCTCTCTCTCTCTCTCTCACTCTCTCACTCTCTCTCTCTCTCTCTCTCTCCTCCCTCCCCCAGTTGTGCTTTCTCACAATAAATAAACGCTTAAAAAAACTTAAATCTAATTCAGGATGGTGAATCATAAAATTTCCATTCACAAAAGTAAAAGAATTAAATAACAAATAAGCCCACACTCAGACACATACTTGTAAAATTTTAGAATATTAAGAAAAACTAAAGCATCTTAAAATTTTTCAGAAAGAAAAATAAATTGTCCACAAAAGAATAAAAATCAGATTGTCATCAGAATTAACAACAACACTAAATGCTAGAGAACAGAGACATGTTTATAGCATCGAAGAAAAATTAAGTTTCAACCTTGAACTCTAGCATCACAAAAAGCTGTAACCAAGTATGACAACATTAAGATATTTCTAGATGTTTAAAAGCCTAAAAATCTTACCACTATTTTCTTTTTTTAATAATTAAAGAAATTTTTAACATTTACTTATTTTTGAGAGACAGAAGCAGAGCATGAGCAGGGGAGACACAGAATCTGAAGCAGGCTCCAGGCTCTGAGCTGTCAGCACAGAGCCTGATGTGGGGCTTGAACTCAAAAGCTGCGAGATGATGACTTGAGCCAAAGTCGGACACTTAACTGACTGAGCCACCCAGGCACCCATATATATAATTTTTTAAATGTTTATTCTTGAGAGAGAGACAGAGACAGACAGAGAGACAGAGCACAAGCAGGGGACAGGCAGAGAGAGGGAGACCCAGAATCTGAAGCAGGCTCTGGGCTCTGAGCCTGGTGGGGGCTTGATCCCGCTAACTGTAAGATCATGACCCGAACCAAAGTCAGACGTTCAACTGAGTCACCCAGGGAGAGCCTACTATTTTCAGTATATAAGTGATCAGAAATATCAGTTGCTCAAAAGGAATGTTTTTCTGTCTTCTTTGTAAAATACATTTGTAGCCAGTATTCATAGTTGTAAGTACAGTATATGATAACACAGCTAGTATAGCAGTTTCATGATGTCAACAGGGACCCAGGTTCCCCTCTTTTTATTGTGTTGTTCTTAGTGCATGGCTTCCATATTCAAGATTGCCTCATGTTTCAAATGACTGCTGGAGTTCTTCCCATCACTTCTGCATTCCAGTTAGAAGTAGGTGCATGTGGGGCGCCTGGGTGGCTCTGTCCGTTAAGCGCCCCACTTTGGCTCAGGTCAGGATCTCACAGTTCATGGGTTTGAGCCCCTCATTGGACTCTGCTAACAGCTCAGAGCCTAGAGCCTGTTTCAGATTCTGTGTCTCCTTCTCTCTCTGCCCCTCCCCTGCTCATGCTCTGTCTCTCTCTGTGTCTTGCAAAAATAAATAAAATGTTAAAAAAATTTTTTTAAATGTACTTGTAGAAGTAGGTGCATGTGTGTCTGTGGAGAGCTTACCAGCTATTGACATTGCCCCAATGCAACTAATTCTAAATTATTAGAATTACCTGGTTGCAAAGTAGAATATTTTACTTGTGCACTTGGCAGCCTAAAAAAAAATAAATTGGGATTCTGTTCCCGAGTAAGAAAAGAAGGATGGATACTGAGATCATTAGGTGTCACATCTAATGAACAGCCAACAGCACCTTCCAATTCTCATTCTGAGAGTTAGCTGAATTTGTACTCTGAATAAATGAGCATGTAGACTAAGAAACAAAAAGATGTAAGAACAAGGAAACAAAAAGCAATCAAGAAAAACCTCTACTAAAACTAAAACAAAAACAAAAACACGTCAGGATGACAGTGGTCTATCAGGACTAAAGGTGGTTGTTTAAGAAAACAGTAGCAGTAGAAAAATGGTGGGCTCCGTGAGAGTGGTCTCTGAAGGTAAAAGTCTTGAAAGGAATGGCGCGATTAAAGGGGATGGTGCAAATCTGAGGCAAGATAAAGCATGTTATTCAAGATAAAAGGAAAAACAATATAAAATTCCAGGAAAAAATTAAATTGTATGTAAACAATTGATTTCAAGCAATTGTTGGAATGTAAGAGAATTCATCTTTATCTCGATGCTCCTAATATTCTCTTCCAGGTGGCTCAGGAGTTCTGGTATTGTTTACATAGGAAAAGGAATGTAATCCTAGTACTTATTCATAATAATATACTAATGTCTAAATAGTTTTCAGCTTTAGTCAACCCATGGATAAATTGTGCAAAACAGTTGTAAATGCAGAACTTAGAATGTAAATATTAACAAAATTCCAGCACAAATGTAAAATGATAGCACACAGACGATGGGAAGTGGAAGAATAGAGGAATTTTGAAAGAGAACAGAGGAGCACTAAATAAGGTCTAATAGCCAAGAGAAGAGACACACACACCCACACACACACCCACACACACCCCCCCCCCCCACACACACAAAGTCTATCAAGCACTGAGAAGAGAAGGGAAGTTAAAAGTTTACTAAGGAAAACTTTTTAATTTCTTTTTTAAGTTTTTTTTAATGTTTCTTCTTTTTTGAGAGATAGAATGCAAGCAAGCAGGGGAGGGGCAGAGAGAGAGAGGGAAACACAGAATCTGAAACAGCTCCAGACTCTGAGCTGTCAGCACAGAACCCGACACGGGGCTTGAACTCACAAGCTGTGAGATCATGACCTGAGTTCAGAAGTCAGATGCTTAACTGACTGAGCCATCCAGGCACCTCGAACTTTTGTATTCTTAACTTTAGGAAATGAATCCTTGTTTGGAATGTTGAAATTGAAACAGTGATATTAAGTATATTATTTAGGGTTTTGAAGGTAACAGAAAGTAAAACAGGTTGCTCCTGGAGAGAGGGACTAAGAGCTTAAACAAGTATGGGATGAGGAGGTGTAGAAATTGACAGGTTCATCTTATTATTTGATTTATTCACACATATCTTTATAAACATGGCAAAAATAAAAACAGCAAAACCAAAAGGCCTCAAGTTTTGCCTGGGAGTCTTACAAAGCACAGATCTCAGCAGAGAAGCAAGGGCTCGCCATTGGGGTAATAAGGACTTCTCTTTGATGTGGTGGGTGACAGGCAGGGAGCTGGCCACAGACACAGTGTGAACCTACTCCAGCCAAACAGAAACTGGATACCAAAAATTGATAGCTTTTCTAAACACAGGAGGACACAAGCATAGAAAATGTTCCTCTTCTGGGACTATATTCAACTTGGACTCTCTCCTCTCAGATTGTTGCATATCTTAAATATTGATTGAGTTTGGATCTACCAGTTTGGTTAGTGTGTTTGGAAATTCTAACCATAGTCAGGCATATAATGAGGGGGACAAGGATATTCTCTGTTTAGAGATATGTACAGCTCAGAAAAACATGGTGTAGAGCCAATGAAAATATTCACAGTATAAGAAAATAGATAATACTCGTTATGAAGAAATAAATTGTAATTTTAGAATAATGATGACAATCAACAGAATTAAACTGCACAAATTACTGAAATGTTAGGAAAAGATTAGAAAGGATTATATGCTATGTTTGTTAGGATAGGCAGGGTGTTGCTGCAGAAGCAAACAGTCTGAAATGTCAGTAACTTAAAGCAAGATGATTTTATTTTTTGTTTATTTCACATATTTATATGGGCTGAAAATGGGCTCTGTTCTACACTGTTTTCACTTAGGACCCAGGATAATAAAGAAGCCACTACAATATGTGGCATATTGCTGATTACAGAGGTACACGGTTTACAGGCAAATATCATGTGGCTCTTCAAGTCATGTAAGTAGTAAGATCCATGTTTGTCTTCCATTCACATTTCATGGACCAAACCAAGTGACCTGGCCATAACTAATTAAAGGCAAAAGTACAGTCCCTGTTACCTGAAGAAAGAAAACTCAACATGTGTAAACAGCCTTAATTACTTACTATTATATTAGAAAATGAAAAGCAATTTCAGAATGAAAGTCACCAGAAATTCAGAATTGAATTGTAAATTTAGAAAACTAAATAACTAATTTGAAAGACAAATTGATAATTATTACCAAAGTGTAGCAGAAACATTGAAAAACATAAAGACAATAAGAATGAATACAGTAGCTATTGAAGACCAGAGACAGGAGACCCAATGAAACATGCAATATTTCTTAATAAAGAAGAAAGGAAAAAGACTGCAGAAGCTTTGGTCTGAGAAAGGTCTATGTGTACAGATCAAAATGGTCACTGAGCAGGAGGAAAGGTTAATGGAGAGAGAAAAATATTTAGATATTTCCTGGTTCTGTTTTAAAACCTCAAGAATAAGGAAAGAAACCTGGGTATCCAGGAAGGGATTTTTTTTTTTTTTACTTTTCCTGAAACTGAAATATAACATACAGAAAGAAAAGTACATAAATTGTCATCGAACAGCTCAATGAATTACCCCATGAGAATACAGTCACTACTCAGACTAAGAAAGGGACCCTTAGACATTTCCATGCATTCTTCTCCCCAAAGGTAATCACTATCCTAACTTCTAAAACTATTTTAGTTTTGCTTAGCTTCATATTTGACATAAATGGAACCACACAATTAAGGTTCTCTTATAATACTTTTTTTGGTCTTATCATTATGTTGAGATTCTCACATGTTGCTTTATTATAATTGTGGTGTATTCAAGTTCATTTTTTAATATATTCGACTGTGTGAATATACTAAAATATTTACTTACTCTAGCACTGATAACTTGTTACAGTTGTTTCAAGTGGTTTGCTGTTACAAATAAGGATTCTTTAAATATTCTCATACGTATTTTCTTTTTGCCTCTCTCACGTATTTCTGTTGGATATGAAATTGTGAAATTTGGTACTACATTGTTATTTTTATTAGAGGCCATCTCTGACTGCCATGTTTAAAATTATAGTCCTCTTTTCTCTTAGATCTCATATTCTCTTTTCTCCACAGCACTCAATACTCATCAAATAAACCATGTACTACTCATTTCTTTTGTCTACTTATTTTTATTGTCTATAGTTTGCTCATTGAAAGAGAATCTCCATTAGGGCTGAGGTTTGCATGTATTTTGTTAATGGTTGTTTTCCTAACATATAGAAGAGGCGCTCAATAACTTTTGTTGAATGAATTATTTTATATCATTATGAGTGAGGCTCAATATTGCATCATATATTTATTGCACACTTGTAACTGTTTTTCTGTACACTGCTGGCGTGTAGCTTGATTCTTCTTCAAGATTGTATATGTGCATTTTGAGAATTTGAAAGATTTACTTTATGTCTGTTACATGTGTTGAAAAATTGTTTTCCAGTTTGCTGTTGGCCTTTTGACTTCATTTATGGTAATTTTTAAAATATATGTTTTATTTTTATGAAGTCAATGTTATCTATCTTTTTCTTTCTTTAAGACTTCTAGAGTTTATGTTCAATTTAAAAAGACCATTCTCATTTCAATATTATGAATAAATTCAGTGTTTTCTTTCAAGGACTTTTATGCTTAGTTTAAACCTTTGCTCCATCAAAATTTATTTTGTTTTGAGGAATGAAGTGAGGATGCAGCTTTGCTTTTATCTAACATATTTTATAGAATTATCCTTGTCTTCCCCACTAATTTAAAATGGCATCATTACCTTATTGTGAAACAAATCATGTTTGAATCTATTTATTTTTGTTCTACTGTTTCATTGTTTGGCCTAACTTATCTCTCACTATAAACAGACATTCATCTCTAGTGCTCATATTTTAAATATTTGCTTGTTTGTTCTTTAGAGAGAGCACATGAGTGGGGGGAGACAGAGGGAGATAGAGAATCTTAAGCAGGTTCCACGCTCAGTTGTAGAGCCCAACGCGGGGCTCAGTTCCATGACCACTGGGATCATGACCTGGGCTAGCATCAAGTCAGACACTCAGCTGACTGAACCACTCAGGCCCTCCTGCAATATATTTTAAAGTTGTATAGCTACGAATCTCTATTATTAGAATTTTCTAATTTTCTCCATTGTTAAATGATGTCCTAAAAGATCATCGCATTTTTATTTTACATGATGAACTTAATATATTTTGTTTAATTTCATACAGCATGCAAAATCAAATCCCAAATTAAAAACTACAAAGAAAGAAGCATGCAAACAACAACAAAAATCCTCCTGTTGGTTAAGTAGGTTTGTGTTGAATAGATAGGTTAGTTTGGTAAGAAGTGACATAACGATAGGATTATATCTTCCTGTCCAAAAACATACATCCTTTCAGTTATTTAAATCTTCTTTAATGAGTCTTTAAAGATTTTTAAAAGATGTTTAAATTAGGTCTAATGCAATAATTTATAAAATTTATATATAATATCTTGCCATGTTTCCTTGTTTTTTGAAACAATATACGTTTCCTAATATTGTTTTCTGACTATTGTTTGATCATAGGCAACCTAGTGCTTTTAATGTATTCTTTCCATTCCATTACTTTATTATATTCTAATATTTTTCTAACAGGCTCATATCCAATTCTAAAGGCATATAGGCATTATTTTCTATAACTATGATAATTTTACCTAGAAAAAAATGAGTTGATAAAAGCAGACATTCTTACACATGGATTTACAATCTGAAAAGATAGATAAATCTAGCAGATTTGATTATGACCACTGATTTAAGAAAATTGTATGCTACCAAATGCTACAAATGAAAAGGCATAAAATAGGGAGAACATAATTGTGGATTAACAAGAAAAATAAATGTTACAATAGAAAAATAGTATATAACATGACAAATATCTCACAGGTGGGTATATGTACATGTCTATGAACATACAAAATTCCTATATAAATAAAAACTAAAACATGTTTTTCCTTTCAAATGTTAAAACTATTTTAAATGAAAACTCCCAGTGTGGATGTGGGTGTCAGAAATTTTATAATCCTACGTTGTTGAACTGGTGGGTGTGTAATTGGTACAAACTTTCTGGAGAACAATTTTGTAATAGATATTTTGCCTTAAAAATTGTTCATTTGTCTTGCAAGCATTGTTACCTTCACCCTAGCATTTCTACACTAAGAAAACTAAAGGAATATTTGCATTTCTATACATTTACTTTGTATGAATATTTACTTAAATAAATTATAGCACTGAAATATTGGTAATAATCTAAGTAGTCCATATGAGAGGGTTGCCACAGTGGGCAGGAAAGTTAATCTTGTTAATTTATCTTCAAATATGTAATACTTCATTGCATGGATCAAGGTTGCTTTCAGAGTAGAATCTCCACACTGCCAAGTTGAAGTCCGAATTGAAAACATAAATGGTGCAACATTCAGAGGGCTATGAACACATTCAAGGTAGACTCCCGGACTATGTTTGGAAATCCTACGGCTTTCAACATAATGTGATTTTATTACATCACATAACTTGAACTCTGTCACATACTAATTTAGTTTACCAAATGCTGGATAAAGTAAAACTTTTTCATGTCTCCTAGAACTGCTACAAAGATGTAGCTTTCCTTGAGAACACACTCATATCATCATTATCATCATCATCATCATCATGAGAGTGATTTTTATTTTGTCAATTTGGTTAAGCCAGGAGGTACAGTTCTCCAAACTCCCTTCTCTTCTATCTCTGGCTTACAATTGGCCAAAAGAGATATTTGCATGAGATTTGGAGAATGGAATGAAGCACAAGCCATTACCCTTTAAAGGTTGCATTAGTCAGATGTCATGATGGACAAATGCAGAAATAGGTTCCTGTTTTTTATTACTTTCCTCCACTCCCTGTCTAGTTCTTCTTCTCACCTGATGACTTTTGACCAAGAGCAGCTCCATGCCTACTGCTAAATGCTAGTCTGTAGACCTATAGTGGTAAGACCTACACAGAGAAGATACCTTCTCTTGGACCTCACAAAGAACTTGCCCTTCATAGTCTAGGGTTGCCAAATAAAACACAGTTCAGATAAACAATAAGTACCTTTTTGTCTAAATATGTCACCATACTTTAAGAGTTGATTATAGCCATGAAATATTAGTAACAATCTAATAGACAATACTCTGTAATAAGTTAGACAATTAATATTGACACTTTATCCTCCACTGTAAGTACATATTTATCCTTAAAAAAGTATTTGTTGGGGATGCCTGTGTGGCTCAGTTGTTTAAGCCAACTCTCAATTTCGGCTCAGGCCATGATCTCAAGGTTTATGATACTGAGCTCCACATTTGGCTCTGTGTTAACAGCACAGAGTCTGGTTGGGTTTCTCTGTCCATCTCTCTGCCTCTCCCCTGCTTGCACTCTCTCTCTTTCAAAATAAACAAACAAAAAATAAATAAATGAATAAATATATAAATAAAATATGTTGGTTATCTGAAATTCTAATTTAGCTGAGAATCCTGTACTTTTTATTTGCTGTTTCTGATTATTCTAACTCTGATGGATTGATGTGATTGGTTCTTAGACTAATTGATGACCTCCTTTCCTATCCTTCATTTTCCTCTTCCAAACTTTAACTCTTCTAGCTCCTTGTACAATTGTGTAATGTCTTATTCCTAAGCTGCTTTCCCCACAATAGCCATGGGGACTCTGCACCTCTGATTCCCAATTTTCACAATAGTAGTAATGTTGCTAATAAAAACAACAGCAAATACTAAGGTTTATTAAAGCTTACTATGAGCCAAAGTTTGTGTTAAACAATTTACAATAGTTCTATATTAGTTAGTTACTCCTGTCTAAATTTAATACATCTCAGAATTTGATGAATATGTGGCACTTAGATATCAATTTCCATGGATCTCAGATATTTTACACTTCTCTTTCCCTTTCCTGTTTTTCCTTAAAGGAAATGTGAAATGTGTTTGTTATTTCAGACATCTGTATTTGATAAGAAAGGAAACTGAGGCACCAAGGATTTTAGAAAAACTTTCAAGGTCATATATTGAGTTAATGGAGCACTGGGGAGTAGAATTTATCACCTCTGAGATTGTAAACTGTTGTCTTGACTGTTGTGCTGAGCAAAACTATATATCTCTAAAAGAGAAAGAAAAATAAATCTTGATACTCAAAGAATCAGTCTCCATTAAGTTTCTATATACTGCATGGAAACATTTATTATTGATCAAAATGTCCAAATGTAACTCACTCCACAAGTTTTAATATTTATTTTTAATCCAAGAAGTTTCTACATCCCTCTGTTGTCCTTACAAAATCAGATTTTAGATTGTTTATCAAATATGTTTTTGAGTTCAGGTTCTACACATAGGCATGGTTTTCACTTAAGTGCCTCATAAGACTTGAACAATGAGTTATATGTAACCCAGAGAAGACATTTAATTGGATATAAATCTTTCTTGCTTTATCAGAAGTTATTTCTTTGAGAGTGATTTCAGTGAGAAAAGTTTGGGACAGAAATGAAAGAAAAAAGAAAATGGCAAATATTTGAAAAAGTGAAATGAACTTAATTGATATAAAGATTATAATAAAAGAGTCAAACCTGAAACAATCTCGGGGAGAAAATGTGAATTCAATATAATTCCAAGCATTGCCATAAAATCTCTAAGCATTCATAAAGGTACTTTCATTTGTTCTATAATTGATCAAATACAGGATTTCCAGGCACATGTATTCACTTCCCCCTCTTTTTTGATTTGGGGGATATTTGACCAATACAAGTCATTTTCTCCTAGAGGTCAATCTCCCACATAACCCTCCACATGGCCCATGTATAGTAGCATGTTTGTTTTGAAGAAGAACGACTTATCTGGTAACAATCTATCTAATGTCTAGAATGGAAGACAGAGGGAGAAAGAGGAGAACCTTGCTGAGACTAGGAGGTTTGATATCAAGGATCTGGCTTTAGTTTCATAAATTATTGTTTATTTTCATAGTACACATAAGCACATTCCTTCACTTAAATTAGGTATGATAATTTGTAAAGCTTATCTTCTAATTCCCATTGTGAGGCTATCTTACAAACTGCCTGCAGTATTCCAATAAAGTAATCAGTTACATAATGTGCAGTGACTTAGACCACTGTTTCTTGATCTATCTGTAATGAAAGGCTAGTTTTTCTTTCTGATCCAGTGCAAACCAATAATTTGTAAAATAAAACACAAATTACTATCAAATAATCATGTATCTGGATGTTGAGACAATGTCAAATAGCTATAAAAGTTTTCAAATACTTATGCTCAGTTTCTGCACTTATTTTGTTATGGACATGCCCTAGTTGATGGACTACTCATTGAGTAGTGTTGCTTTAAAGTACAGTAGAGTCTTTCATATTCAGTTGCCTGGATTCAAACCCTCTCTCTGCTATACTCGACTCACCTTGGAATCTTATTCAAGTTACTTAAATGGAAAATGAAAATAACATTGATACCTTCTTCTAAGGTTGTCATGAAGATTTAATGAGATACTACTATAGGTGAAACATGGGGAAGAATGTCTAGCACACACTGCAGAGTCAATAAAGGTAAGCCACTATAACTACTGTGTGCAATTTTACAATATACAAAGTGTTTTCCCATACATTTCATTTACTCCTCATACAATCTCTGTGAAGGTAGGTTAAAGAAGTTTTATTATCCTCCACTGCATATTTGAGAAAATCAAGGATCAAGTGTTTTAATGGTTCCTCAAGTGTTTAAGTGGCTGTACAGCTGATAAATGATAAAGCCAGGAGTTATATTCAATGCTGTATTCTATACTACTCCCCCCAATGGCATGTCAAAAGGTACAGAGTGTAGTTTTCTCCATAAAGAATAAAGTTTTCCCACGGGATTCCTAAGCCTCTAGGTCTTCAGCCAGACCTTGACAGGACCATCCTAGCAATAGCCTTGATTGTCTCTCATTGAGTAGCTTCTCTTTTCCATAGGAGAGGTTCTTGTTGACACTACATTTACATTTCCTTTTGAGAGCCACTAAAGAGAAAGATGTATACAATTCATGCTGTTAGCACAGAGTGCTGTCTGTCTGGGGTTAATATGATGGCAGCTGTATTTTAGGGGTTTGAAACATTGCTTGGAAAGTAATTTCCGACCCACAGATTAAGTCAGTGCATGGTCTGGCTTACCTTTTCTACTTGAACATATTCAGATGATATGAAGGTTTCTTTGTTCAAGGTTTTGATGACTTACTTCTTACAGGTCCAAAGAAACATTTACTTCTTCTGTAGTCAAATCATGCATATGAATTTTCAGAGAGTAAGGCACATAAGAAATTCATATGAGGCACTAAACATTCTATTAATTATGATATCTATCTGATCCAGAAACAAAGGAAGGAACCAAACTCAAGACATGTTAAGAAAATAAAATTTTCTTGTGTTAGTAAATTAAAAAGGGAGTTACAAAAAGCAAATACTGCAGATGCATTTTCTCCAATAATGCCTTCAGGGAAACTTACTTTCAGAAGAGAAAGCTCTTCAATTATATAGCAGCATAAAATGAGCTTAGTGTAAACAAACCCTTGTCCACTACTCTAAATAAGGTAATGAACTTCCCATTAGTTAATTTAAAAACCAAATGATAAAATTACTTTTAAAGTTGTGTAGAATAAAGAAACATGGGTTAAGGTAACTCCAAAGCATTCAGAATTATGTCTATGTACTATACAGCATACATCAAACCTCTACAGAAATTAGTCCTTAAAAATGAAACACACTCTCTCTCTTCTGTCAAAAGTGTCAAGTAAATAACTCAACCACACTTGTTTGGGAGCAGCCCTATGCTCTCAAAATTCCGGGATGAGGTCAGGAGTGCTATAGCAACCATGATGAAATTGAGATTCCATTGTGCCCTTGACTCTTGTTTACGCACATAAAGACTGCACCAGATAAATATCGAGAGTTCCAGGCATCGCACTGTTGTTAGTAGCCAACAAGTGAATAACCTTTAGTTGGAAGGTAAAGCTGTCCCATACCTAATAGACAGGGATTGAGAGCTAAATGCAGTGAGCATGGTAGAAACTACTTTATTAAAGGTGAAGAGAGATTATCATGGTGGATACAACATTGCTTGCAATCTGCTGAAATATTCTCTTTGTTGTATATTCTCAATACGTGATTCAAAATTTGGAAGCCAGAATAAAAGCATAGTCATATAGGAGAAATAAGAATTCTTATTATAAATAAAAAATCCATGATTAATTTGAGTTCCCTCAGAAGTAGACCCTGAGGCTAGGATTTGAGAAGTAAGATATTTGGCTAGTGATCTCAGAAAACACTGTGAGTAGAGTGGAGAAATAAGTCAGGAAAAGGAAAGCACAAAGTAAAGGGTAAATTTTCAAACCAGTACCACTGGGACAAATCAGAATTCTGGAGTCTCTCTAGGACAGATTCCTACACAGTTAACTCAGTCCAGGAGCCTAGGAGCTGGGGTATTTGTATAATGAATCTATCATTGGTTGGGGAGGGAAGAGATTACATTTTAAAAATACTTATCTGATGTGTTGCTACCTTAAGGCAATTGGGTGTCCAAGAGAACCTTAAAATGGTAAGGCCTCAGGGGTTATAGATAAGGAATCTCATATAATTTGTGAAGCCAGATTTCTTTTGGATTTTATAGCAATTAGTACTATGTCCCTAAGAATTTAAACACACATTAACAAACACATTGGACATAGGAATTATCTTCATTTGCTTTTGAACATAGATGTGTCACTGGCATAAAGGCAGAGAACTCTGAGGCAAGACGATGCGCAAGATGCTAAACTAGAAAAAAATAAATTCTTTGGAGTTACATAGACCAAGATTCAGAGCCCGGTCTTACTAGCCAAGTGAATTCCGGCGAGCAATTTAATATGCTTATCTTCATTTTCTTCATTGGTGAAATGAATACTTTAGTTCAAGCTCCTAGCCTAATGCTTGCAATATAGTAGTAGGTCAGTGTAGATTAGTTATGATCACCAACATCTACTCCAGGACCACCACCACCACCACAGTCAGTAACGGTATCATTATCATCATCGGTACCATAATCCTCACCCTCATCATCCCATTTTTTTCTTGTTCAAAATGCTTGGTGGTTTCTCTGCAACAAAGAAATATACCTCTCTTGATGTCATAGTAAAAAATCAGAACAATCTTCAGTCTTTGAAAATATGTGAGAAGAACTCAAGACTCCTCTGAAATGAAACGTGTCATATTTTTTATTGCACTTAGCACTGGGTGTACAGCTGCTTATGCTGAAACACTTAGACAGGTACTAATTAACAGGCACTAACAGCTTCCAGGGAAAAGAGTCATGTAAATACTTATTTAGGAAATATTTAAAGTAGTCATTACAGAGATTCTTCAAAATGCCACATATTTTATGGTAATCTATTTTCTAAAATGAATCAAAAGGACTAAGCCATTCTGTGAAAAGGCCAGTTAATAACTCCTCCATTAACTGGCTGCATCATCATAGGGATCCAAATACAGATTTAACCCAGCAATTCCTTTTCCTCTCTTTGGAAAATTATAGCCTTAGAGAGAACACTAGTCACTTGCATAAAGTAACTATACTAATAGGGTACCACTGACTGAGTCTATATACGTGAAGAATTTGGATAGTTTAGGTTCTCAAAGACACTGTGACCTAAATATATCATTAACTGACTGAGGAATTCACTTTTTGTTTGATACCTCAGTGATTCAATGTGAAAATATTAAAAAATGTTCTACTTTAACTGAAAAATCCAATGATCCTGATAATGATAACTAAAATCTTCTCTTTACTGACCTTATCTAGCTCTATAATTTTAAACACCAACCATCCATGTGTTGATAATTCTGAATTTTTGTCATTAGTTCTGACTTGTTAATCCAAATGTCTCTTCATTCCATCTCCACCTCAATATGTTTATCATGATGACTAACAGGTATCTCAATATTATGTAAATTCAAACAGTGGAATTTATTTCACCTTCTCTATTACCAATGTGTTCTTCCTCAGAGCAAATGTTGGGATGTCATCTTTGATTTTTCTCTTTCCCTCTCCCTTTATTTCTAATATATCAGCAAGTTCTAAAGCCTTTGCCTCCAAAATATTTCCTGAGCATGTCTACATATTATCACTCCACTTCTCCCATCCATTCCAAACCAACATCTTCTGTTGCCTGAACTTCTCCAATGATCTACTCATTGGACTTTCTGCTCCAAACTGTACTTAATCAGCCAATGTAGAAAGATATCTTTTCATAAACTTCTATAAGATCTTATTAATTTTCTGCTTAAACTCTTCCAGTGGTTTCAGCTCATACTCCAAATAAACTTCAAAATACTTACCAAAGCATACATAGACCCACATGGCCCTATGCTTCTTGGAACTCTCTCTCTCTCTTTTTTTTTTTTTTTTCCTCCTAGCACTCTGCTGCTTACTTTCCAGGCACAGTACCATCCTTCATAAGGTACATACCAAGTTTATTACTTACTGTGGACTTGCCTTTATGGATGTCTAGAATATTCTTCTTCTAAATCTTTTTATGGCTAGCTCTTTAAAATTCAACTCTGAGATCAAATGTCATCCTTTAGAGGAGCTTGCTTCAGCAACCTTATTTAATATCTCCCCCACATCCTCTTCATCACTCTGTACATAATTCATACTGTTTCCCATATCATTCACAATTCCTCGAAATGGTCTGGTCTATTTATTAACTCCCTATTGTCTATGACATCCACTAGAATATAAGATCCACGAGAGCAGCCAGTGACTAGAACTCCAAGACCATAAGTGGAATTCTCTGGGTGGAATAACATGTCTCTCCCAGGTTGTTCTTCTCATGTCATTGAGTAGTGTTACCCCATCTGCTTAAAGAGATTCTGAGATGCTGTCCAGAACTGGTTGTTTTGCCACTCTGAATTTTCCAAAACTTGTTTTATGGTCTCAAATAAGCTATCTTCTTGAAGAGAAGTGGTGATATTTTAAGTTCTAATACACGAAAATCTCAGATTTCTTTTTTTTCAGGTACTACTGCAACTGGAATGTGTCAGTCATATGCCAGTCATGCTAAATAAAATGCCAAACTGGGTGGCCTGGGACTTGGAGACACTGTTGCCAAGCTTAGACTCTCTGGCCAGGGTTGTTTTATATTATAGAATGACTTTGAGTGTTGGCTACTCAAGAAGATACTACACTCTGACCAGCATGATGTTTGATATAGATTACTACCAAGTAGAAAAGTAGAACAATGATGTTCTACATATAGTAATGGGCAGGATGGTTAACTAAGGTATCCCAATAAGAATCCTGGGACCTTTTCTCTTGGTTAGGCCTAGGTTCCCACTTTTGATATAGTGGAAGGCTTCAGGTGTTATTGCTTTTCTTCTATTTACTGTTGTATCTATATGCTAGAGTCTACTATACCTGTATATGTGACTAGCACTGAACTATTAAGGGTTGAAATTGTGTAAGTTGCTGATATATTAGTGTATGATCTATAAAGTCACCCTTTTGTGATCAGAGAGAAGATATAAACTGAGAATCAAAAATTAGTTTGTCCAAAAATTATTTGCAAGTTGACCTCCTAAAAAATTCTAAAATTAGCCACAACCGAATGCTTAAGGCAATCATTTTTGGTAGAGAACTGCCAGAACAAATCAGGTCACTCATTTACTATGCCATATAAACAATAGCTATAAGGCTTAAGCCCTAGGTCTCTGATCACATTAGTTATATTAACTCTCTATTGTAGCATAACAAATTACTTCAGAACTTAGCAATTTAAAACAACAAATAACAGCATCTGGTTAGCTTGGTTGGTTAAGCGGCCAACTTCAGCTCAGGTCATGATCTCATGGTTCATGGGTTCGATCCCTGCATCAAGCTCTGTGCTATCAGCTTGGATCCTGGAGCCTGCTTCAGATTTTGTGTCTCCCTCTCTCTCTTCCTCTCCCCCACTTACATTCTGTCTCTCTCCCTCTTAAAAACAAATAAACATAAATAAACAAACAAATTATTATCTCACAGTTAGTTTAAATCAGATGTCAGGGAGTGACTAAGCTGTATGGTTACAGGTCAGTGTCATGTGAGGATGTACTCTGGACTCAAGAAGAGACACCAGACTGGTAATTTCAAGACTTCAGTAAGGGAGGATTTACTTCTAAGTTCACTCATTGGCCTCTGGCAAGAGTCAAAAGCTCTGTTTCCTAGGTCACTCATTTGGGGTTTCTCGACAGGGCTGTCCCATAGCATGACAGCTGGCTTCCTCTAGAGTGAGCACTCTGAGACAGAGAGAGAGAGAGAGAGAGAAAGAACCAAAAATGGAAACCATAGTCTTCTTTATAATTTCATCTAGGAGGTGATATTCTATAGTATTCTATTCTTTACAAGTGAGTCAATAAATCAAGCTGACACTCAAAGGGAAGCAGAGTGAACACAGGTCTGAACACCAGAAAGTATAAATCATTAGTGGTCATCTCAGAAGCTGTCTACAACACTTTAGGGGATTAGGCGATCTTATCCATAAACAATGTGCATATAGTATACAGTTGGTTTCCACATCATCTTACTGCTGGATTTCAACCACTGATAATACCAGAAAGCGTTGGTGTTTCCTTAATCACGCAACTTGAAGTCCTTCTTCCGGTTTGATTTCTGGCTCCATTAGATACCTATGTGCTATCCAAGAATGCAATTGAACAGTAGGAACCTAAGCTTCTACTACTGCTTCTGTCTCCATGATTCTCTCCTTCACTTACCAGCAGCTCTGTTAAGAGTGACTTGTTGCTATTCAAGCAGAGATGGCAGGTATTCTTCTCCTATCATTTGCTCCTGTTGGTGCATCATTTAATTTTGTTGTTTTGTTGCCTTAATATTATACTTACTGTCAGTATTTCAAACCCAAACTTTCCCTAAATTGTGCACATTTCCTCTTACCAGATTAAATCTTATTGCTTTAATAGGATTTTAATAGGATTTTTATAAAATTTAATAGAATTTTAATAGGATTTGTTGTACATTTTCTTTAAGAATAAAAAATCTCTCCTAGAGATTTCTGACCTACTACATACCAACTGAATGGGATTTTCCATTGCCATCATGCAAGAGATCACTGTAACTTTCACTGTAATGGATTCTCTATTTCCCGGATTACATATCTCCCTTTTTCTCATATTTTGATGTTGTTTTAAATTTGTGGGTTATGTTTTTCAATAGCTTTTTGGAAAATAGTATATTGAAGTAAAATTGTAAGACATTGCTATGCACTTCTGGATTGGAATTTTTTTTTTCCTCCAAACTGTGCAGCCTTGTTCCACTCTCTTTTTGGTTAAAAATGTTATTGTTCATAAGTCAATATTTTTGTATAAGGCATAGTTTTATTTTTGTTTTACCTCTCTCTCAAAGCTCCTCGTCTTCAGTACTTTGAAATTTTATAAAGATGCAATATAATGCATCTTTTGATTGGTAAGCTCTTTAAATCTGGAAGCTCTTATCCTTTACTTCTGTGAAATTTTCTTGACTTATTTTATTGATGATTTCCTCCCATTTTCTTTTCTCCCACTTTATGGAATATACATCTTAATTCTATTGTTGCCCTTCATATTCTTTTTGCTTGGGGGAGTTCACACCTGAAACACCTTTTGAGCGATACAGAGAAAAATATATTTGCTCTTGCTTTGGTAGGCTTATTCAGGGTAGAAGATGAACAGAAGTTAAATGCTGGTATTTAGTCAGTCATCCTTATCTGGGCATACTGAATTGCTTTTTTTTTTCTTTTACATTCATATATAGGGATCTCTATATAAACTTAACTAGTATTTCATTTAAAACATCTAAATATAATTATTGAGTTATACCCATTATCTTTTATATATTTTTTTATTTGTGTCATTTGATGTTTGTCTTTCCTTTCTTGCTTTCAATGGATTTAACTAAGTATTTTTTAGTATTTCTTTTATTGTCCCACTCGGTTTTTAGCTTCTTTTCTTTTCACCATTTTGTTAGTGAATTACTCTAGGTATCACAAAACACACACTTAACATTTTCTTATGAGTTAACATTATATACCTCCTGTAAAAGGAAGAACCATGGAACATTACAGTTATATTAACATGCCCTCCTGTTTATTACGTTATTGTTATACTAAATTTTACTTTAAATCTAATATAAGCCCCATAAAAAGTGTCAATATTTTTGTTTAAATTATAAATTCACTTCCAAAAAAAGAAAAATATATTTTAAAAGTCTTTTATTTTTATCCACATGTTTCCCATTAAATTACTTCTTAGAGATTTATATTTCTATCTGATAGCACTTCTCTTCAACTTAAGGAATCTCTAGCATTTTTTATAGTGTAAGTCCATGGACAACATCCTCTAGGTTTTTATTTTTCTGCAAATGTATTTATTTGACTTTCATCTTTTAAGGATGATTTCCCTTTTATATTATCTTAGGTTAACATTTTTTCTTGTAGCATTTTAAATACAATGTTTCTTTATCTTCTGGCTTCTACTGTTTCTGATGCAAAGTCATTCTTATTGTTCCCTTGTAAGTAATGGGTTCCCACCTCTTCTCAGCCAATTTTTTTTTCCTTTCTTTGGCATATGTAAGTTTCACTATGATGTGCCTAGTTTTATTTGTTTGACTGTTTTGTTTTTATATTTGCTTTGCCTAGGGTTCTCTGACCTTCTAGGATCTGTGAC
Organism: Suricata suricatta; assembly: GCF_006229205.1. Classification (NCBI taxonomy): domain Eukaryota; kingdom Metazoa; phylum Chordata; class Mammalia; order Carnivora; family Herpestidae; genus Suricata; species Suricata suricatta. Next base: position 74,199,182 of record NC_043707.1, read on the forward strand.
TAGAAGAAATTATCCTTTCTGCCCCATTTTCTCTCTCTTCTCTTTCTAGAATTCTAATTATATTTATATTATATGGCTCAATTTTGTCCCATAAGTCATTAAGATTCTGGTTGTCTGTTTTAAACTTTTATTCCCCTGATGATTCAACCCCACTCATTCTTTCTTCTATTATTCAGTTTGCTGTTAAACTTATCTAATACATTTCTGATTTCTCATGTTTTTATTTCTTCTCCTCCTCCTCCTCCTCCTCCTCCTCCTCCTCCTCCTTCTTCTTCTTCTTCTTCTTCTTCTTCTTCTTCTTCTTCTTCTTCTTCTTCTTAAGTTTACAGTTTCCATTTGGTTCTTTTGTTGAATTTCCATATCTTTCTGAACTACCTCATATCTTCACTCATTATGTTTTCAATTTTCCAAATTTTTATATAGGGTTATAAGTTTTGATCTAGCATGCAGATCAACCACTGGAGGGCTGGTTTGAAACTTACTAGCGTGAGCCTACTTTGGTTTTCATTTTTCTTTGGGTATAGACTTTTGATGTCAATAGAAAGCACGAGGTGTTTACTAAACCTCTTTAACTTGTCAAGACTGAATTTTAAACATTCTCTCATTGGTAACGGACAGCTACTGAAATTTCTACTCAGTCCTTTAAGTTTCCATCTGTTGCTGTCTGCTACTGCACCTGAAGCCTCGAGTTTTTCATGTTTAGGGTCAGCCCAAGATCTGAGCGGAATTTGTATGCGTATTTGTGGCTGTTCTTTCTGTAGACCCATCTCTCTAAGGTGTTCCACTCTCAATTTCCTGCTGATCTGAGAGCTCTGAACTCAAGCTTATGATTTCCCAACCCAATAAAATTACTGCTTTCTGCTTGACTTCTGTCCCTTCATGAACCGCAAAACTAGAAGGACCCTGGGGGAAGATGTCAATGGTGAGTGCGGATCTCACCCAGTGTGCTTCCTTTGTTTCAAGGGCAATACCTTCTCGACGTTCTCTTATTTATAGACAAAGAGATTTATCATAGGAAATTGGCTAAAAGATTATGGAGGCTGAAAAGTCCCAAGATTTGTAGTTGGCAAACTGGAGACCCAGAAGTTCTGATGGTATAGCTCTAGCGGGGGTCCTAAGGCTGGAGAACCAGGAAAGGCAATAATGTAAGCACTAGTCTGAAAGCCAGCAAGCTTAGGACCCAAAACAGCAGATATTTCAGTTTAAGTTTGAAGGCAAGATTGATGTCCCAGTTTAAAGAATTCCCTCTTATTCAGCCTTTTTATTCTATCTAGGTCTTCAATTAATCGAATAAGGCTAACTCGCAATGGGCAGGGCAATCTGCCTTAATCTATGGCTTCAAATCTGATACAGAACCTTCACAGATACACCCACAAAAATGTTTGATCAAATTTCTGGGCACCTAAAGCTCTGTCAAATTAACACATATAATTAACTATCACTCTCCCTAAATAGATTTGAGTTCAGTGAAAGAAGAAAATTTTCCAACCACTTATTTCTTAGATTGCTTTCTCTCAGATATAAATTGAGCCACTCTTTGAGGGGCTCAATATATTGTTATGTGGAAAATTATGGGTGGATTTTTGGCATGGCAGGTATACATAATTTATAGATAGCATTTCTTAAAATAAGGTCATATTTAGGCTAAGGCTTAAAGACCCTTAGTTCTTTATGTAAATACATACCAAGCATTATGAGATTTATTTATATTTCATAGTTAGGTATAATGAAAAAGCAAATAACATTGACTTAAAAATTAGAAATAAAAAGGCTGTTGAACTTCATTTTTACCTTAACCAGGATTGTAGTAATATATCTCTGTGACTTTCATGGTTCTGCCTTGATTAGTGTATCACCATTGTTCTCAAGATAGCTTATTTTATAGGTGTATGATGGTTAAAAAAATTCGAGCCTCCACAGCCACTATCAGGAAGAGTAGAGCACTGGTGTTACAGAATTATATCATAAAACCTTTATAATATTCTTTAAATTATCCCATAAAACCTTTAAAATACTCTAATTAAGTTATCCCTTACCTAATATCTTAAGATAACACACATAATGAGTTTGTTTTAGTATTATTAACAAATACCAGTTATTATTATTAACAATATTAACAAATATCAGTTGGCACCACTGCTTCTCTCCTAACTACATCCACATTTCAGGTCACACTTCTTACCCTATGCTCCCAAAGCAGGGTAAAAGGTAGTGATTTTTATCTCTCCTGTCCTATACCTGACATTTTAGTGTAAATAAAATTTGCCTATTTTCTCTGCAAAGAGTAATTTGTGGGGAGTGGGACCAACTTATGGTAACGATGGTGGTGATGATGATTACAGATTCATTTGGTCAATGAATGATGGCTTACTAAGTGCTTTTCTACATGTGATCCTATGTAACCCCTATACCAATTACAGTAAAATAAATCTCTCTTGGACCCTGCCTATTTATGGAAATGCATGAATTGCATGGTACCTCTCAAATCAGAGGTAGGCAACTACTTATTCTGCATGTCTATAAGAACTGCCCTACTTCGGACTCCAGTGAACATTAGAATCCCCAAAGCTTCTCCTGCTGTCTGTGATTGTCTCAGAACCAGCTCACTCTCTGAATGGATGCTCTGGATTAAATTTTTTCCCAAGAATACTGTGGACTTCCTTGCTCTCTATTTTACAATTAATTCCTGAATTATCTTCCAAATTTAAGATGAATTGCAATTCAGTCATTTAGTCTGAGGTAGAAACTAATTGGAGCTCATATTTTTTGGTATACAAATAAGAAAAATAGTGATATTTATCTCAGTTAAATAAGTTACATTTATAGACATTATGTCACTTGATCACCTCAATTCTGTCAGAGAAGAAGTCTATTGGAACAAGTATCTTTTAAGTGCATAATATGTGCTAGACCTAGACATTAAAAAAATACAGGTAGGGGTGCCCAGGTGGCTCAGTTGGTTAAGCATCTGACTTCAGCTCAGATCATGGCCTAGTGGTTCATGAGTTCAAGCCCCTTATGGGACTTTGTACTGACAGTGAGGATCCCATTTGGGATTCTCTCTCTCCCTCTCCCTCTCTCTCTCTCTGCCTCTCCCTCACTTGCATTCTTTATAAATAAATAAGTAAATAAATAAATAATTTTTACAAAATACACATATAATATAAATAACTCTCTCAGTCTTAGTGCCAGATGTGTGACTTATTAATTACTGATCTAGATTTTAGAAATTAAGGGTTTAAGGCTCAAAGGCTCAAAGATGTTAAGACTTGCCCAATAGCATGCAGCTAAAAACAAGAAAGGCTAGAACTCAATCTGGGTCTTCTGACTCAAGTACTGGGAATTTTGCATTATCACAGTTGCTGCCTCTGACACTAATGATTCACATTAGAAATATATTTTCTCAGCCTTTTCTGTTGGTTGGCATTTTAAAATAGACTCAGAATAATTTACTGTCTCCTTGTGTGTGTGAGTGGGGGGGGGGGGGAGGAGCCTTTCTCCATTTACATATGCTTCTATTTGCAGATTCATAGTCTAGCCGGCCACGGCTGCAAGTATTCACTGGTGGGCCATATGATGATGTTTACTCTTTCTCACTAATATCATAAATGGGTGTAAGGTTTGATAGCTCTAAATGACAGAAAAATATTTTTATAGGTATAGCAGGCACCCATGTCTTTGTAATTAAGCTGGTCTGAAATAAGACCAAATGCATCAACATATTTATGTCTTAGATTGTGCAGTTTCTTTTCATGTTATTTTATTAACAAAAAGGGTGCCTTTAATTATGCAGAGCTACAAACTGCATTATTGATATTCTATAAACATTAACTACACCCGACTCTAATGAAGAAAAAACAAAATGCAGTCTCTTATTTTTTAAGATTCTTAGAAAGTCTGTGTTGTGAAATAGAAGTAGTTGGAGGCATTGTATTCTTTGAGTTGTTACTATGTATGGATATGGATGTAATCATTTTCATTGTGGGGTTCCCAACTCAATACCTTTTGTTCAAATTTGCCTGAATTATAGTAACATTTAAAAAATGTTACTAGAAATTTGTCATCTGACTCCACTCAGCACAGTTTATTTTTTAACTTATCTTATTCCATGTAGTCCACAGAGAGTTTTATGACAATATCTCAAAAGGGGTGACTTCCACTTGGCATTTGATTTGGGACTCTGAAATCTGTCAGTCAAATTAAATTCTTAATATACTTAAAGGAAGTAGGTATTTTCAAAGATCAAGTATACTAAATGCCTTTCCATTCAGATTTGTGCTGCTTTGTATTGCTTTACCAGTTGAATTAAGTTTTGGGAGAGGGAGAGTAAGGCATAGATGGAGGAGAGGAAGGAAGGAGGACAGGAGGGAGGGAGGGAGGGATGGAGAGAGAAAGAAAAACAGAGAGAGAGTAACTGCTCAGCTGCAGCTGACAAGTGTTAAACTTAACAGTCTATTGTATGTAAGTCATATGGGATTTGTTGACAGAAAATATTGTGGAAGAACGTGAAAAAGAGAATCTTAAAAATAATGAGTATTGTCTTTCAAGCTTAAGGAAATTATAAGAATTCAAAATTCAAGAGGCTTTGTCTTGTTCACTCTGCTATCTATGACACTTCCAGTCAAAAACCCTTTCAATATTAGGGTTAACTATGAAAAATTAAAAAAACATGTTGAGTAAAATGACTTCCAATATTACATACCTCTAGTAGTGAAAAAAATATGTAAACCATTCTTACACTTTGACCTTGGTTCAAAACTGTGCTACAAGTATATTTGTGATCTTTTTAAAATGGCATTGCCTTTGCAAAAATGGGGTACTTAGGTACTTAGGAACTTCATTCCTTCTCTCAATAAGTACATAATAGGTATTTTCTCTCTAAAGAAGAGAACCAACCAGTCATGATCCCTACATTTCCTAAGTTTATGATCTTCTTGGGTAGAAAGACATTATAGAGAAAGTTACAAAAACAACTGCAGATTTTGTGATTAGTACAAGAACTTTAAAATAACTATTAAAATATATTAAGTAAGCTATAGGATAAGATATATATGATGGTTGAAGATGGGGGAATTCGGGAGCAATACAGAAAGCAAAATAAAGGAAGGATGGAGAGAAAGAAGGAAGGAAACCAAGTGAAAATTCTAGAAATGAAAAATACATTTTTCAAAATAAAAATAATTCATTTAAGAAGACTAAAAGCAAGTTAGGACACTGCAGAAAAGAGGATCAGTAGCCTTAAAGATTTTTCAAAGACTGATGCATACAGAGCATTATAAAAAAGAAATAATGAACAGAGCCTCAATTACCTGATGAGGCCATATCAAGCCATTTAAAACATATGCAACTGGAGTTCCAGAAGGAGAAGGGAGAGACAATGGGGCAGAAAAAATACAGACAGAAAAATGATGCCTGGGGAAATGGTTCAAGATGGTAGCATAAGAATATCCTGAACTCCCCTCTTTCCATGGACTCGACAAATATATATCTACAAATGGAACAATTACCTGTGAAAAGAACCTGTGAACTAACTAAACACCTGCTCCACAGGAAAGAGTAAAAGGACCATACCAAGAAGTGTAAGAGGAGCAGAGACATACTCTTGCCCAAAAGTCTACCTACAGTGCAGCAACACACAACTAGGAGAAATCTCAAAAACAAAATAAAACAAAATGAAAGTATAAATGGAGCTTCTCCATAAAAAGAAAGAGGTCTGCACCCCACACTAAGCTTCCCAGCTGTTGGGAAGCCATTCTGCACTAGAGAGACAAGCCCCCAAAACATTTGGTTTTAAAAACCAATAGTGATTTTGTTCGGGGGAACAAAGGGCTATAAGAAAACAAAGCTTCCGCTCTTCAAGCACTCCCACACAGATTCACTTGCCCTGGGACTCAATGCAAAAGCAGCAGTTTGAGAAAACCATAGACCATAGGTTAAGGAGATTTACTTGCTAAATTTAAAGCATCTAACAAATGGGCAGAAGTCTGGTAAGAACTCCCTGTGGGGATAGACACTGTGGAAATAATTTTTATTGGCTCCCTCTACCTTGCTGGTGACAGTACTGGGCAGACTTTCTTGCAGCCTAAGCCTAACTAGTTTAACAGGGTAGGTAAACACCACTCCCCCACCTCTAGTCCTGCTGACACAGCAGGATGGGTGAACAGTCCCAATCCCTGACTCTATGGGCATGAAACTTCCATACACAGCAATCAAGCAGCCCTAACCCTCCCCACACCACCCATAACCCCAATACACACAGTAGGTAATTAGCCCTGCAACCTCTATATGCTGTGTATAACCCTATCAATGCCAATGAGTATGTACAGGTTACAAGTTGCCCCTTGAGGCTCAAGTTGCGGAGGGGATTGCCTTTTTGGACCCCATTGGTCAGAAACAATCAGAGAGAAAGCTTAATTTAGAAATAAGACAAGGTTCTTACTTTCTACACAGAAAAGCTCCTTCAAGACAGGGAGAGATAGCTGTCTGGCATCATACACAGAAACAAATAAAGAGAAGTAAACAAACTGAGGAATCAGAGGAGCATGCTCTAAATAAAGGAGCAAGGAAAAAAATTTCATGAAAACACAGATGAGTGATTTACATGCTAAAGAGTTCAAAACAACAGTCATAATGATACTCAATGAACTCAGGGGGAAAAAATGGATGAACTGTTATCTCTTCAAATGAGATAGAAAATATAAAAAAGTACCAAACAGCTCAGAGCTATAAATATAGTAACAGAATTGAAAATGCACTAAAGAGAATCAATAGCAGACTAGATGACACCGAAGAATGGATCAATGACCTAGAAGACAGGGTTGTGGAAATCACCCAGAGAGAGCAGCAAAAAGAAAAAGACTTTTTTAAAAAAATATTTAAATCCAAGTTAGTTAATAATAGTGTAATAACAGTTTCAAGAGCAGAATTTAGAGATTAATCACTTATGTATAACACCCAGTGCTCATCCAAGAAGGGCCCTCCTTAATGCCCATCACCCATTTAGGCCATTCCTTCCTCCAACACTCCTCCAATTTTAAATGAGGATACCTTAAGGAATCTGTGGGACAACATCAAGCATACTAACATTCACAATATAAGGACACCAGAAGGAAAAGAGAGAGCAAAAGGGCCAGAAACTTATTTGAAAAAATAATGGCTGAAAAGTTCTCTAACATGAAGGAAGAAACAGATATCCAGGTCTAGGAGGCACAGAGATTTCCAAACAAGAAATACTGAAATAAGTCTAAATAAAGACACATTATAATTAAAAAGTTAACAATAAAGAGAGAATCTTAAAAATAGCAAAAGAAAAACAACTACTTACATACAAGGCACCTCCTATAAAACTCTATGCTGATTTTTCAACAGAAACTTTGCAAGTTGTAGAGGAGTGGCATAATATATTCAAAGTGCTGAAAGGACAGAAACTTTGAACCAAGGATACTCTACCCAGCAAGGCTGCCATTCAGGTGAAGGAGAGATAAAGAGTTTTCCAGATAAGCAAAAACTAAGGGAGTTCATCACCACTAAATCAGCCTTTCAGGAATTATTAAAAGGACTTCTTTAGGCTAAAAAAAAAGCCATAACTAGAAACTAAAACAGATGATAGATAGATAGATAGATAGATAGATAGATAGATAGATAGATAGATGATAGATAAAAAATCTCATTGGTAAATGAAAATGCATAGTAAAGGTACTGCATCAACCACTTAAAAAGCTAGTAGGAAGATTAAAAGAACAAAAATAATAAAACCAACCATAGCTACAATAATTAGCTAAAACTCTAAAAAATAAAAAGATGGAAAATATAATGTCAAAAACCTAAAACGTTGAAAGAAAAGTAAAAACATAGTGCTTTTAGAATACAGTCAAACTTAAGTGACTATCAACTTAAAAAGGATTGCTATACATATATAGATTATTACATATAAACTTCATGGTAACCACAAACAAAAAACATAATAGGTGCAAAAAATAATGAAGAAGAAATCTAAATGTAACACTAAAGAAAGTCATTAAATCACAAAAGAGAGAGGAAGAGCAGAAGAAAGTAATAAAGAATTCCAAAACAACCAGAAAACAATCAACAAAATGTCAATAAGTATATGCCTATTAATAATTAATCTAAATGTAAATGGACTAAATGCATCAATCAAAGGATACAGCATGGCTGAATGGATAAAAAAAAACAGGACTTATCCATATGCTGCTTAAAAGAGACTCCTTTCAGTTCTAAAGATACACAGACCAAAAGTGAAGGGATGGAAAAAGATACTCCATGCAAAACAAACAAACAAACAAATGAACGAACATAAATGGGAAAAAAAGTTGTGATAGCAATATATCACACCCAATAGACTTTAAAACAAAGAGTGTAACAAAGACAAATAATGACATTATATCACGAAAAAGAGGCTAATCCAACAAGAGGATATAACAATTGTAAATTCTTATCCACCCAACACTGAGGCACCTAAATATATAAAATGAATACTAACATAAACAAAAGAAGAAACTAGCATCAATACAAGAATAGTAGGGAACTTTAATATCCAACCTGTATCAATAGACAGATCATCAAGACAAAAAAAGAATCAATAAGGAGACATCAGTCTTAAACAACATATTAGACCACAGGGACTTAATAAATACAGAGAGAACATTCCATCTCAGTATAACATAATACACATTATCTCAAGTGCATGCAGAACCTTCTCCAAGACGGATCACAGGTTGCGCCACAAAAATAAAACCATATAAAATAAAAACCAGTCAACCAACCAACAACATAAAACACTTCAATAAACTTATGAAGACTGAAATATCAAGTATCTGTTCTGACTACAATGTTGTGAAACTAGAAATCAATTACAAAAATAAAACTGGAAAAACTACAAACACATGAAGATTAAACAACATGCTACTAAACAACCAATGAGTCGGCAAAGAAATCAAAAGAGAAGTAGAAAGAAATACCTTGAGACAAATGAAAATGGAAACACAACATTCTAACATCTATGTGATGCACCAAAGGCAGTTCTAAGAAAGAAACTTATAGTGACATAGGCTTACCTCAACAACCAGGAAAACTCTCAAGTAAACAATCTAACTTTATAGGGATAAAAGGATCATACTTCAAGATCATAAGTGTCATATATGAAAGACCCACTGCTAATATCATCCTCAATGGGGAAAAACTGAGAGCTTTCCCCCTAAGGTCAGTAACACGACAGGGATGTCCACTCTCATCACTGTTATTCAACATAGTATTGGAAGTCTTAGCCTCAGCAATCTGACAACACAAAGGAATAAAAGGCATCCAAATCATCCAGGAGGAAATCAAACTTTCACTCTTAATGGATGGCATGATACTCTATATGGAAAACCCAAAAGATTTCACCAGAAAAACTGCTAGAACTGATTCATGAATTTAGCAGGGTCACAGTATATAAAGTCAATGCACAGCAATCAGTTGCATTCCTATACACCAAAAATGAAGCAAGAGAAGGAGAAATCAAGGAATCAATTCCATTTACAATTGTACCAAAACTGTAAAATATCCAGGAATAAACCTAACCAAAGAGATGTAAAATCTATACACTGAAAACTATATAAAGCTTATGAAAGAAACTGAAGAATACACAAACAAAAAAAGGAAAAATATTTCATGCTCCTGGATTGAAAGAGCAAATATTGTTAAAAAATTGATACTACTCAAAGCAGTCTACATTGTCAATGCAATCCCTATCAAAATTACACCAGCATTCTTCACAGAGCTAGAACAAACAATCCTAAAATTTTTATGGAACCAGAAAAGATCCCGAATAGCCAAAGCAATCCTAAAAAAGAAAACTGAAGCTGGTCGCATCATAATCCCAAACTTCAAGATGTATTACAAATCTGTAATCATCAAGCCAGTATGGTACTGGCACAAAAACAGACACTCTGATCAATAAAGAACCCAGAAATGGGCCTACAAATGTATGGCAAACTAATCTTTGACAAAGCAAGAAAGAATATCCAATGGAATAAAGATAGTATCTTCAGCAAATGGTGCTGGGAAAACTGGACAGTGACATTCAGAAAAATGAACTTGGACCACTTTCTTACACCATACACAAAAATAAATTCAAGAACTTATGAAAGACCTAAATAGAAGACAGAAAACCATCAAAATCCTAGAGGAGAAAACAGGCAAAAACTTCTCTGACCTCAGCCACAGCAACTTCTTACTCAACACGTCTTCAGAGGCAAGGAAAACAAAAGCAAAAATGAACTATTGGGACTTCATCAAAATAAAAAGCTTCTGCACAGTGAAGGAAAAACCAGCAATGCTAAAACGCAACTGATGGAATGAGAAAAGATATTTAAAACTGACATATCAGATAAAGGGATACTATCCAAAATCTATAAAGAACTTATCAAGCTCTATACCCAAAAAACAATCCAGTGAACAATTGGGCAGAAAACATGAGTCGTCACTTTTCCAAAGAAGACATCCATATGGTAGACACATGAAAAATTACTCAACATCACTCATCATCAGGGAAATACAAATTAAAACCAAAATGAAATACCACCTTATTCCAGTCAGAATGGCTAAAAATAACAACTCAGGCAACGACAGATGTTGGCAAGGATGCAAAGAAAGAGGATCTCTTTTGCACTGCTGGTGGGAATGCAAACTGGTGCAGTCACTCTGGGAAACAATATGTAGGTTCTTCAAAAAATAAGAAATAGAACTATCCTATGACACAGCAATTGGCACTACTAGGTATTTATCCAAGGGAGCTGTTTTGAAGGAGCATGATCACCCCAATGTTTGAGCAGAGCTATTGACAATAGCCAAAGTATGGAAAAAGCCCAAATGTCCATTGATGGATGAATGGATAAAGAAGATGTATATGCACATACATATAATGGAGTATTACTCAGGAATCAAAAAGAATGAAATCTTGCCATTTGCAGCCACATGGATGGAACTAGAGGATATTATGCTTAGCATAATTAGTCAGTCAGAGAAAGAGAAGTATCATATGACTTCACTCATATGATGAACTTAAGATACAAAACAGATGGACATGAAAGAAGGGAAACAAAATAATATAAAAATGGGGAGGGGACAAAGCATAAGAAATTCTTAAATATAGAGAACAAACATAGGGTTGCTTGAGGAGTTGCGGAAGGAGGCATGGGCTAAAAGGGTAAGGTACGTTAAAGCATATACTCCTGAAATCATTATTGCACTATATGCTAACTAACTTGGATTAAATTGAGAAATAAAAAAAAAATCTAACTTTACACCTAAAGGAATTAAAGATTTAAAAAGAGAAAAAAATGAAGTCTCAAGTTATAAAAAGGAAGGAAATAACAAAGATCAGAACAGAAATAATTGAAATAGATACTAAAAAAACCCCAGAAAAGATCAATGAAACTTTCAATGAATCAATCAAAGCAAATTCTTTGAAAACAAAATTGGTAACCTTTAGCCAGAAATATCAAGAAAAAGAAAGCCCAAATAAATAAAATCAGAAATGAAAAAGAAATTATAATTGATACAAAAGAAATACAAAGAATCATAAAAGACTAACTTGAAATTAAAAGCATTCAAATGGAAATAAAGAAGTAAAATTTTTGCTATTTACAGACGACATAATACTATATACAAAAAAATCCCTAAAAACTGCACCCCAAAAAACCTGTTAGAACTAATAAAGGAATCCAGTAACACTGAATGATACAAAATTAATATGCAAAAAATATGGTGCACTTGTGTAAACTAATAACAAACTGTCAGAAAGAGACATTAAGGAAAAACTTCCCATTCAAACTTGCATCCAAAAGAACAAAACACCTAGAAATAAATTTAACTAAGGAGGTGAAAGACTTATATTCTGAAAATCCGTAAAGTACTGATGAAAGAAATTGAATAAAACACAAATAAATGTAGTCATAGTATACTCATGGATGGAAAGAATTAATATTACTAAAATTTCCATTCTACCCAAAGCAATCTATAGATTCAATGATATCCTTATCAAAATACCAATAAGATATTTCAAAGAACTAGAATAAAAAATCCTAATATGTGTATGGAACCATAAAAAATCTTTAATATTCAAAGCAATCTTGAGAAAGAAGAAAAAAATGGAGGTCTCATTTCTAACTACACCACAAAGCTGTAGTACTAAAATGAGTATGGTACTGGCACAAAAACAGATACATTAATCAATGGAACAGAATACAGAGCCCAGAAATAAACCCACACATTTCTGGTTAATTAATCTGCGATGAAGTAGGCAAGAATCTATAATGGGAAAAAACCTCTTCGATAAATAGTGTAGGGAAAACTGAACAGCTACATGCAAAAAAAATAAAGGTGGACTATCTTACACTATGTATAAAAATGAACTATAAATGGATTAAAGACTTAAACATAAAACCTGAAGCCATAAAATCCCTAGAAGAAAGCTAGGTATAAGCTCCTTGACATCAGTTTTAGCAAACATTTTTTGGACTTGACCCCACAGGCAAGGGGGGTCAAGTGCAAAAAAAGTATTTAACAATGAGTACAAAGAACATGAGTAATGGGTTTAAGTATATGTCGATTTTAATTTCAGGTATGTGCTTTGTAAGCAGGGTAACCTTGGACATGTTTTGTTACCTCTCTAAGCCTCAATTCCAAATGAAAATAATAGTGTCAATCACAAAGCTTGACATGAAAAGTAAACTATTTTCTTTATTCAAAAATAATGGATGTGGGCATTCAAGAACTGTTTAGACTCTTCCCTTGCCCTAACACTCCTCTATACTAAGTTACAAATGATCTCCGACTTACAATGGTTCAATTCATGATTTTTCAACTATACAATGGTACAAAAGTATACGTATCCAGTAGAAACAGTACTTTAAATTTTGAATTTTTATCTTTTCCCAAGCTAGCAATATGAGGTGCCATGCCCTCTTGTGATGTTGAGCAGCGGTGGTGCAGTATTCAATAAATTACATGAAAGATTCCATACTCCATTTTAAATAGTCTTTGTGTGAGGTGCTGGCTCAGTCAGTTGAGCATCTGACTTCAGCTCAGGTCATGATTTCACAGTTTGTGGATTCGAGCCCCGCATCAGCCTCTGTGCTAACAACTCAGAGCCTGGATCCTGCTTCAGATTCTGTCTCTCTCTCTCCTCCCCCACCCCCCACTCATGCTGTTTCTCTCTATCTTTCAAAAATAAATAAATTCTTTAAAAATAAAAAAAAATAGGCTTTGTGTTAGATGGTTTTGCTCAACTCTAGGCTAATGAAAGTGTTCTGAGAACATTTAAACTAAGCTAGGATAAGCTATGATGTTCAGTAGGTTAGGTGTATTAAATCCGCTTTCCACTTAGGGTATTTCCAACTTATGATTTATCAGGTTTATCAGTTTATCAGGACATAATCTATAAATAGGGGAAGATGTGTATATTATTTAGATTGCTCATCTACTCATTCTAACTACATAATCTACTTCTATGTAAACTCACAGAACTCATGTTATTGCATTCTTTGTAAACTCATGTTTACACTCTACTCACTCCTTTCTATTAAGCCAATGTTCTAACTTCATTCAGTTTAAAATACTCGATCAATTTTTTTGATGATTCTTTGAATATGCTATTGGTTCTACTAGGAATATTCTTCAATAGCCTTGTTACAAGATAAACCATTTAAATCCTTTAAAATCTAACTCAGTCCGAAGGATGCTTTTCTTACCTCAAATAAGCAAATTTCATCCTTTCTCTATTCTTTCCCATCTGGGGCACTTCTAGAATGCATTGTGTTGTAATCTAGCTTGATCTAAACACATAAATCGTGAGCTACATTCTAAGTTAGGAGAGCAGTGACTGAATTTTTCATGTCTGTGAGTCTCAAAGTTTACTATGACCTTGACACACATGTGCCTAACAAATACTTCCTGAACATGTGAATAAATGGATGAATAGTACTGGTGAGACATAGCACAAATGAAGGGATCATCTTTGATTTCAGTCCCAAAGACTTAATTTAAAGCCTGAGACTTGCAAATTTCTAGCAGCAAAAGGCCTTTGTCAAGTCATTTCATCTCTGTGTTTTAGTTTCCTCAACTAAAAAAGGACATAATATCTTCCTCCTTGAATTGTTAGAATTAAACGACACTAAATAAATGGAAGTAGTTGGTAAACTTTAAAATAATCTGTATATATACATGACATTACTTCTTTTATTAAAAATTGGTAAAGGAAAATTTTATTTGAATGATTTGTTAAAATGATTTCCCAAAGCAGGCAATGTCCATTTTGTAATCCTATCTTTTGTCATGATTCTTGGCATATACTTGAATGTATAACAAGTTTTCCCCATGGACTCTGCTTTTGGGAGAGTGGATAGGTGGGTAAGGAACAGCTATAAAAGAGGATAATTTTTTATATTTTTGTAAATCATCTTTAATGAAGTACATAAAGATTTAGGAAGAAAAAAGTCAAAACAGAAAGGAAGAATGTTCAAAGGTGAGGGAAACTTCTGTTTAGTTTTAGTTTCCTGAAAAAGATTTTAAGTGAACACTTGTTTACAGAGATTTTATATATATATATATATATATACATATATATATGTATATATATATATATTTTAATTATCTATCATACACACACACTTTCACATACATTGTTTTGTTGTATTCTTAAGTAAAAAAAACCTTTTAGTTATATATTCTTACTTCCAGCTTTCTATCTCTAGGTCTCAATTCTTTCGCCTCTAAAATAAGAGAAATAACATCAATCTCATAGCACTTTGTGTATATCAAATGAAATCATACATAAAAGTGCCTAGTACATGATAAAGGCTGCAGCAAATATTTTGTTTTATTATTTCAGAAAAGAAATATTTTTCAATAGTCAATCTATTCACTAAGTAGGGTATTTCTCTGTACCAAGACTAATTACAATCTCTCCTTAATCATCTTTGTCATTCTCACTGGGAGCAAGAAATAAAACTTATGAAAAAACAATTCCAAAATCTCTTATATGCAAGAAGGCAAGTCTTTGAAGTTACCTCACAGGATTCCAGAGATCTGAAATAAAAGTGGAGATAAACAAAAGAAGCTCAAAAGGAATGAGAAACAGAAAGCAATGGAGAAAGGACAATAGTGACAGACCATGGAAATCGGGGGAAAAAAAGAGAAAGAATTTATGATTGAAGCACACTGAATAATTCTGGTTTTGTTTTTGTCCCGAGGCTACCCATAGTTTGTCCTAAAGGAATAATGCATGATTTTCATTGTTCAAATAGTTAAGAACGTTTGGGTGACAGAGAATGGATTATTAGTTGAAGTCGAGACTTCAGACCCTCCCAAGTGGGCTTTAGGTGTGAAATACTTTAATTAGAAGTAATCTGGCTACAGAAATGATTCAGTCTGACTTTTTTGCAATGAAACAGCCTGTTGGAAAGAAAAATCATGGGATTTTTATTAATTTTTTTTCAAGGCAGAAGCCCTTACAAATGACCCAAAACATATAATAAAAGATTTCACCTTACTAAGTATAAAAAATACTAGTTAAGATGGTGTTTGACTGTTTTCCTGTATATCAGGATGGTAAAAATTATTATAAATGATTATCACTAATGTTAGTGAAGAACAGGGGAGATGGGTACCTTTAAACATAGCTGTTAAGAGTACACATAGGGATCAGGGAAAGAAACATTAATCTCAATGCAGGTGGAAAGTAGCAATCTCTAGATATGGTCTATTCTTTTTTAAGGAGTTTATCTTAAGAAAATAAATTATGCCTAATCACACAATAAAATAAGAAGTATATATAAAAACAATATTTTGTAAAAATAATGAATGGAGACATGTTTATAATATAATTCCATGTTTAAAAAAGTTTTTCATTGTATGTAAAACATTTATGTACATAACCTCCATGTCATTATTACTCTGGCTATAGATAGAAAAGAACCTGAAAAGAGCCTATTTTTGAATAGTCGGGATTACCCATGATTTTTCTTCATTTGCTTACTCCCCTTCTCTGTCAAAGCTTCCTACTAGGAAAATGAGTAACTTTTGTAATCATAAAAACACTGCATTTCTCAGAATGAAAGGATCGTTTCCCTTTCAACCTAGCCTTTATATCCTACTTCAAATCAACTTTTTTTATTTTTATTTTGCCATGTTTCAGGCAGCTTATTTCTGGAGATTTGGAATCCCTGTTCTACATTTGGAAACAGGGCTGTCAGTGACTTGGACGGGCTGAGAACATCCCAAGGAAATTTTTTCATAAACTATGAACCAAAGCCCAGTTTTTAGTCATTCAAATAAATGATTGTTCACTGGGGAAAAAAAATGCTAACAATTCTTGGAGAAGTTGTTGGGTCTTGGAGCCTTTCATTGGGAGCGTGGAAAGAAGCACCGAAAAAAAAAAAAAAAAAAGGAACAAGAGCCTGCAGTGTGTCAATGAAATGCCAAGGGATGCAAAGCAACAACATAACGCAATGTGACGTGTCTCTGCAATGACATGTCAAGCCTGTACAATGCAAAGGCCAGGCTTTGTCTAAAACCTTGGCAAAAGCATGGTTCCAGTTAGTTGCACGTAAGGGACCTTCAACATTAAAAATAATGTTTATTAACAAAATGGTTTCACAGGAAAATCTTCCTGTGACATATATTACCAATGGAAAGGAATGGTTTGAATTGCAATTCTATAAATGAAGCAGAACCCCCTAAGGACTGCATTCCAATAAGGAAGCTTCAAAGTAAAAAAGACACTATTATTTCCATCTTTTCAGTGCCTATATTCAAATGTTCTTGCAATCTGATAACTATATCTGTTTACTGTCCTGTTTTACTTGGAGGGCAAGAAATCCTGGAAGCTTTGCTTTTCTGATTATTTACCTTCCATCATGATTTTAAATAAAAATTTATGCCAATTTTAGTTATTCTTTCAGGTTTTCTTTTTTGGTTTCTGCTTTAACATAAAAAGAAAAAACTACATGAGAGACCGATGCTATGCTTTCCTTTTTTGACATGCCTGTTCATATTACAGCTTCTTTTACAGTTGCGTTATGAGAAAAGGCCAGGAGTCCATCATCCCGTAAATAGATACATGTTTTTCCCATTCTCCTTACTATCTACATTCATGGAAGTTTATTTCATGGTTTCCCAAAATACAACACTTTGTTGAAGCCACTAAAGTTAGTGACTTTCTCATTCATTTTAAGTTTTCTATAGGTATTTTATAATACGGGCTCTGGATATTAAAGCAAATTCTGCACATTTTCAGAAATCCATATGAGAATTGTCTGTGTTTAAGTTCTTGAAAACATCTTTTCCACTTTTGATTCTTTTAATGTGGTCTTAAAAATATATGTAACAGACCACAGGGAACATGTTTCTTAAGAGCACCTACATTAAATACTCAGAAGTGAGTAGGTAATGCTATGCAGATGTTGTCATGGTAAATACTCATGATAACATACTTGAAAATGGCCAGAACTCAAATTTAGATGGAGCACAGTGAGACTTAAATTACTGGCTGTTACTTTTCAAAACGTTTTCTTTTATTTTAGTCTTAATGAATACATGTTTTCAGATCTGATACAATAATGTTTGAATTCTGTTGAAACCACAATTTTCTTCAATTCTACACCCACCACAAATAGCATGAAGACAGAACTAGGAGGCTGTGCTTCCCTACAGATCTCCCTTCGGTACAGCGACATGGTTTCGGTTATTTTCCTCACAGTTTCAAGTTGGTCTGGAAAGAAATCTCATAAAAGGTAGTCTGGAATTGTTTCCTAAAACAGAAGGTCTTTTCTCTTTAAGAGATCTTGGATCCAGTTATTTATTGGGAAAAGACAATGGTGTACTGACTAAATGCAGAGTTGCATTTAATTCACAACAGACTTTCTATTATACAAATAAACATTTAAAAAATCACTGGACAAAAAAGCCACTGAGGTTCTTCTATCTCTCTGAATCTTTTATAGCAGAAATGGAATTACTAGACTTGTGTTTGTGTTTCATTAATATCATCAAGTGAAAGATGATGAAAAATCTAGTGATGTCCATTGCTTAACAACTGACATTTTATGTAGTTTAAAATTCATAACTGGAATTATCAGCTGAAGGGTTCCTTGGAGATCTTAAATGCAGTTAATATTCATCCCAGAAGGAAAAAACTGGAAGTTCTTGTGGTCAGGCTCTAGGTTCTCTGTTAGATGGAAGATCTCAAAGCTCCCGGGTTCTCCCCCTAGCCTTTCATCACACAGAAGATTAAATAGTCTGGGTTAAACTTCTTACAGACTTTGTCTCCTCGATTAAGCTTCTGAATGGGCAAAGACCTCAGTTGTTCGACTCTTAAATGGGATTCATATGTCTTCATACCTTTCAAGGCATATAGAATCTTGATTTACTGCCTTGAATTGCTTGCTGTTTTACATTACCTATGAAATATAACAGGACATATGACATAATATGATATGACATGATATATATTTCTTCTTAGTACCTGCTACAGTGCTCAGCACATAGCAAGTACTCAGCAAATGTTTGTTATTGTTGACGATGTTCTGTATCTTACTCCTACCTTCATTTCAGAGAGCAGTGTTAGAGTTGACACACATTAACCTGCCTTATCTAAAATGAATGCTTTATTTTGCCTTTAGTGATAGCATGCTGTTAACAGCATGTTCTGTTACCTAATATAATATGTGAAGTTTAATCACTAAAAGTAGCTACTTCAGAATACACCTAGAGGAATGACCTGATTAATGGCGCTTATTCCTAAAGCAGAAGCTATGCCATCAACAAATTCTAAAATGCAGAACATGAGTTTACATGAGCAACAAGCGTCAGAATACAAGTTCTCATTCTGTTACTCATTTTGTTCAATCACCTGTGAAAAGAGCCTTAATCTGTGATTGTTTATGACAAAACATATTATAGTATGTTTATGTCCTTCGACTTCAGCATGTGTAGCAGTCAGTCACTTTGTCCTGGGCAATCAGTGCTTGTGAAAAGCAGCTGAAATATTTCCTTTCACATGAATGCAAAAGTCCTTCCAAAGAATCCCCTCTGGGAATGTGCACAATAATATCAGAACATGGGCTAGCTTGAAGTCACAAATGCTGACAGTTCCTGCCTTTGGGGACAAAGAGACAGTGGAGACTTCCTGACAAATGCTGTACTTGACTTACTTCTCCCTTATCTGTTCGCAGAACAAGTGTCACACAAGGGATTACAAAGTCAATGTCAATTTCCCTATTTAAATACTCTAGGTATTAGGCTGAGTTCCAAGATGGAAAGAAGCAATCATCTACTAAAGCTTCTTGGCCTGTCAGGCCCAGAGCATTTCAACCCTATAGTTAAAAGTAGTATATATAACATGAAGACCTTGGTTTTGAGGGCGGAATAAAACTGATGTATTTAGAAAACAACCAGTACTCAGGATTGCTGTACTGAACCAAGAAGAAGAAATTTCTACAGATAAGTTATTCAGCGGTAATTTTAGAATTCATTGTAGAAAGTTGCCTTGCTTGGTTCAGTTTTCAATAGAAAAACAAAAACAAAAGAAAAATAAACACAATCAAGTTGAAGGTATGACTCCATTCACTCAACAACCTGATGGCCCCAACATCCAAGGTAGTCAACTCCATTCTCTTGGTCCATTGCTACTAAAACTGTGCACTTGAAACTGCAGAAACACACATAAGGATGGGAAAGTTTGCTGTTGACAGAAAGCCAGCAAATAATACCATGGTTTCTTTCCGATGGCCTGCAATTTCACAGGTTTTTAGTACTGCAGGGATAAAGATTCTTCTTTTTAATGAAACTCGTACATTCTGTAAAACTTATGTTGTACAAATTTCCTGAGAAAAATTAGATGGAAGTATGGTAACTTACACTTCTTCCCCAAGTGTATTTGGAAAGGCATCAGATTTAGAAACCAAGGAAATACTTACCATATGTTGGGCAGGAGGGGGAGGGATAAAATGAAATTGGATGTTTTTCATATGTGAGTATAATTTTGCTTCAGTTAGTGTTAAAAACATAGAAAAGCCAGTACATTTGTCTATTTCATTTAAAATATCTTTTTATTTTACATAAGCCTGCTCTTAAACTTGCACTGAGCAGTTGTATAAATTTTCACATTTTATGATATAAAACCAACACATTAAAATTCCTCTATGGGAATGAACACCTGAAAAACAGTGCATGTGGGCCTGGCCATCCTGTACGTGTTACTAATTAGAATCAAACAAATAACAGTTTCAGGATTAAAAAGACAAAAACAACACAGGTATAATGCCCCCCCCCCAAAAAAAAATCCAAAGCATTCTAGGTAGAAGACAAGTCTAGTCACAAGATGACTACATTTCTTTGATTTCTGCCCATGTGGGACCCCCTGCAGTGGTGAAGGTCTTGATAATATGAATGCCCACATAGCTAATTCACAGAACCTTGGTGTGGAACTCCCTAATTCAAGAACCCCAAGGAAATACTGGCTTCCCTGGTGAAAAAGCCATAAAATGACTGTTTATTTAAATGAGTTAATCTCCAGCTCTTTAAAAGTATCTACGGGATTCTCATTGTGAAGCCTGTGCCTTCTTCAAAATATTGGCTCCTTCACTTCACAAAAATCCACTCGTTTTGATTAGGTACCTAAGAGTTCCAGAGCATTACACTTTTAATTACCTTTATTTAAATAACAAGCAATTTTATTAAATAGTTAAAGGCACAGCTTCTCAAACACTTTCCCATTTCTAAACCTTTTCTTATTCCAATGAATTAGCTTGAGACATGTAACTTGGATGAAAATATTTCAGTCTGTAAACTCCTTACTAAATGGTTAAGCACACTGCCCATTTGATGCCTAGCCTGACACTCAGATAAGACATTATCTGACTTCATTACCACTAAACTCACCTATTTTATCAGATGAGTTGAGCTTCAGTAATTCAGACAATGATTAGATGAAGAGCAAAACAGCCCCAAGCAATTAAGAAGCATATTTAAAATCACTTTACACCAAATGTACCTCTTGTAGGATTTTTTTCCTTCATTCTCTTTAGAGCATTTTCAAGACTTGGTCTATAATTGAAAGAAAATTTAATCCTGCATTAACCATATAATCATTTTGCAAACTAGGTTCTGGAACTCCTCTTTAATAAAATGGGTTAGTCCAGAATTTTTGGATTAATGATTTCAGACCCTATTTCAAATCTTGTAGACTTAGTGCACCACACAAAGTCTCTATTTTCCTTCTTATTAAATCACTGGAATACTAATTCTTCGCATTTAGCACCTTTCTTTTAAAAGCACAAAGTATTTTAATAACTCTAGCAAAAGAGAGTTAAATTGTATTACAAAGCAAAATGAATATATTCCTACTTTATATTCAGCAATCAGATAATAGAGAAAAAAATCCATAGCTATTAGGTAGGCTTCTTGACCATGAGATAAATCTAGTAAGTTCTGAAGCAACAAGGATAAGCGTACAAAGAATTAGGAGCTTTACTTAAGATGGTGTTTATTTGAGGAATAATGACAACACACTATTTTAATCTTTTTTATTTTTTTTAATGTTATTTATTTCGGAGAGAGAGCCGGAGACAGAGATAAAAACAAGAAAAGAAGGGGCAGAGAGAGAGGGAGACAAAGAATCCAAAGCAAGCTCCAGGCTCTGAGCTGTCAGAACAGAGCCTAATGTGGGGCTTCAACTTGTGAACTGACAAATCATGACCTGATCCAAAGTCAGATGCTTAACCAACTGAACCACCCAGGTGCTCTAGTGTTTTATTGTTAATTAAAAGAATTATTCTATATTTTATCATATAAAAATGAATAAGAAATAATGGTAGTTGCAACATATTTGCATAGTTATTTGCATTTTAAGAGCTCTTATACATGCTTTATCTCATTAAAAAATTTTAATACATTTCTAAGGTGTTATGTCAGTAGATGTTTTGAGTATTAGTGATAGAATCCAAGGAAAATTACTGTTTTTCTTTCCAAGTGCAATATACTTTTAAATGTTTATTTATTTTCGAAAGAGAGAGAGAGAGCGTGAACAGAGAGAGGCAGAGAGAAAAAGGAAGATAGAAGATCCCAAGCAGGCTGCATACTATCAGTGCAGAGCCCAATGACAGGCTTGAACTCACGAATCATGAGATCATGACCTGAGCTGAAATCAAGAGTTGGACCTCAATCGACTGAACCATCCATGTTCCCTGAAAATTACTACCTTAAAGAAAAGCAAAAACCATATTGGCTCATGAAACATACCAAAAATAATTGGCTTCAGGCATTTGAATTCAGAGAGTCAAGATGAAGTGTTGCCAACCCTCACCTCCCCACCAATTTTCTTCCCCTTTTCATTCTCAAAAAGGATCACTCCAAACAGTAGCATGATGGCCACTGGCAAACAGAAGTCAATTTTTTCTCCTGCCCACAATCTCATAAAAGGAAGTTTTCTTTCTAGTTAGATTCAGTGAAAAGTTGTAGGACAAAATTAAGTGGTCTAGCCTGCTTTAAATATCTTTTTCTATACCAACTGCTGGTGCTAATCCCTGACTGGCCAAGCCATGTGTCTACCTTGACAGAATTATGTCAACTTTTCTCAAACCACCTGCACTAAAACAAACAGATAAGAAAAATAACAACAACAACAACAGCACAACTGAACTAATGATTTTACTGTGAGACAGGTAATGATAGGCGTGGAGCAGAAGTTGGAAGAAAACAGGCACAGGTTTCCAAAATCGAGCTCCAGGGATGTTATGCATATACTCATCGCTGGTATTTTATACTTTTCTTTTACAGGTGAGGAACCTCAGAGTGAAAAAGATTATGTAGCTTGATTTGTGTTTTCAAACTTCTTAACATAATTTAAAACTATGAGTTATAATTACCTTACTGAAGGAACACCCAATTGTTTCATTTTACCAATGAGAAAACTAAGGCCTGATGGGAGAGGTAAAGTGTGAATGTTACAGAACCAAACCACAAGTTCAGCTTTCTTGATGTCCACTTGTGTACTCTTTCTATCATTCCAGACTGTTAATTATATTCCTCTTTTTTAGAATTAATAATCCACAGTTGTATGTATTGGCTCCATATATGCTAAACTGATATTAGACAGCAATACTCTCTCCTACTATTACTGTGATATAGTTTAGTGCTTTATAAGGGATTACAGAACTAGCCCTAAAGTATGAGAATGTTGTTCCCTGAGTCGGGGTTTTGAGTGTGAATATTTTTTTCATGATCAGTAATTAAAATGTAAGAATGTTAAGTGCCAAATTACACGTGATAGCCTTAACTGCTTTTTTTAAAAATTATTACTGTTTTATTTATTTTTGAGAGCGAGAGAGACAGTGTGAGCAGGGGAGGGTCAGAGAGAAAGGGAGACACAGAATCTGAAGACAGGCTCCAGGCTCTGAGCTAGCTGTCAGCACAGAGCTTGACGTCGGGCTCAAACCCACGAACTGTGAGATCATGACTTGAGCTGAAGCTGGACGCTCAACCGACTGAGCCACCCAGGCACCCCCTAACTGCTTTTTTGAATTCTTTGATATCCAGAACAGAAGTGAATTACAGTGGAAAAGAAGTTGAAGCATTTTTTTGCACCAGAAATCATCTCCTAGCAAGTATCACTAACACTGTAAGATTTTTCAGGTCTTTCTTCTCCAGGCTGTGCACCAATTCTGATATCCTGCTATCTACCAGGAATATGTCTATATCAAGAAGGTGCTTAACATGAGGACTACATCCTCTCCTGGCATTTAGAGCATAGAACTTGTATGGACCTTTCCCCATATTTCAGATCCAAAGATGCTTCTGATCCTAAAACTATTCATTTGTATTTCTCTTCAATCCTAGATCATGGCCTTTCTCACACGAATAGGTCCTTGTGCCTCAGAAGCGTTTCCTGCTTGCAAAGAGGCTGGGCAGGATCTAAACTCCATTCTGAAGTGAGAGCTGTACTGACTTAGAAAGAAGCTTCTGGCCACAACGGAGGATGTTATTTTGCAGATGCAGCATCCTAAGAATATCTCCTTGATAACTAAGCCAAGTTCATGACAAATTTGGAAAAGAGAAGAACAACTGTTAACTTTTAATTTTTCTTGGAGCTAGGAGTCCTTGAGGAAAGGATGTGCCTTGTTAGGGAAATTCTTTAGTATGTTTTTGGGAGCAGATAGGTTAGAGGAGATAAGAGAAAAAATGGAGTGGTGTGTGCAGCTATTCATACAAGAGAGGATTCATATTTGCTTTCTGAGATTCCTCAAACCATATAGAAAATCAGCATTACAGAATGCTCTGTGAAGTGTGTGTGTGTGTGTGTGTGTGTGTGCACCCATATGTGCGTGTCTGTACGCACACACACACAGTGAGGTGGATGGGCTCTGATGGAAAATAGCACATGCTGATTCAAGCGTTAAAATATAGAGAAAAAATGCTGAGGAAGTATACTCCTTGAAAACCACAAAACTTTTGAAAAGGACAAAGAATTCTCATAGGTGGTAGAGTTGGGCTTCTTACCAGGTGTAGCCAGCTTTCTGAAAAGATTCTATCTTTCCTGCCTCATAATTCTCTGTCTAAAGGAACTATGTCTTTGGCCCACATCTGAACATTTGCAACTCTATCCTACAAGGTCCAAGCTCTATTAGAAATACAACCTTGTAAAGCTCTTGAGTCTGTTGGACTGCCTCTCACAGTAAATAACAAAGCCTACAACAATGATGTTCAAAGAACAGGTCACTTACTAGCTCATGTAAGAGGAAATCAGGCTCATGGGGTTAGTGCGGACTGATCCAGCAGCTTAGCAAACTTCTCACCTGCTTAATCCAGACTCTCATTTCTTCAAAGACTTAAGATGGATACTGAAAGTAATAGGGGCTATAGGTTTCCTCATTCAAAATCATGGGGGAGAGAAAAAAGCTTTCTGATTCACTCGGAAGAGAAAGAAAGAACTTTCCTAAGGATCTTTCATAAACCTTACTGCATGGATTATTGGCCAAAAATGGTCACATGTCCATTACTAGGCCAATCTCTGGTAAGTGACTTGAGATTACACTAGGATCAATTAAGCCTACCTCTGGATCTCGGGTCAATACTCCCAGCTATAGTGTTGCTACTTGAGGAGGGTATTATTGCAACCACACTATCTCCACTACTGGATATTATGTTAGATAACAAAGTAAACAGTGGTACTTACACTTTCTACCCGAGAAATCTGCAAATAATTAGAGAATAGGCTTTCAATTGCTAAGACAAATATGGAACCTGGACCATAAACCTGATTATATTTTTAATTTCAAATGTTCTAAAGAATCCTACTCACAATAAGCAGGACTGGCAAAGTGATTCTAAGATATTATTAGAAATACTTTATAAATTTTTTGAGTTCTATAAAGATATGTTTTGGGGCTCCTGGGTAGCTCAGCTGGTTAAGCGTCTGACTTGGGCTCAGGTCATGATCTCACGGTTCATGAGTTCAAGCTCTGTGCTGACAGCTTAAAGCCTGGAGCCTGCTTCAGATTTTGTGTCTCCCTCTCTCTCTGCACCTTCCCCACTCACAATCTCTATCTCTTGCTCAAAAAGAAATAAACACTAACAAAATATATTTTTTAGATAAGTCAAATTGTTTAATCTCTTTGCATCTTGATTTTAAAAAAAAAAGGTATTTTCTGAATTGTTCACCCATAAAAATGACAGAGCTCAAACCTGAAACCTGGATATAAATAGGGACATAAGGAATGTTCTTTTATATATCATTTCCTGCAGAAAAATTATCCTCAATGTAAAGAGAAGTCAAGATGAACATTTTCTCTCTGATCCATTTAGATTGAAATGCTTTTGCAAGAAACCTCATCAGAAAGGATTATGTAAATTTCTCTGAATCTTTTCACAGACCAAAGAGGGAATCTACTCAACAAAAGTGCTGGGTAATGGTTTGATCTCCAACAGAGAACACCTTCTCTGATGACCGTTGGCTGCACCCATGTGTTATGAGTTTGTTTATTTTTTAATTGCTCCACAGTTGTTCCAGAGTGTGAGAAGTCGAGTTCCATTGAGCTGGCACTTCTAGTTTTAATTTATGCATGAGTATGTACATTGTTTTTCTCCTGCAGTTCTCAAAGAATTTTATGGGCCATTACTGAGTGACTAAAATGGGTGCAGATTTTGCAAGCCTCTGCCAGAAGATGTTTATTACTGTCATCATTCTTAGGAAAATCATGTTCCAGCAGGTTCAGGCAGTGTGCAAAACGTGGCACATGTGTGAATTGGCCATTTCACACCGCTCTTACAATATTGTCAGTAATAATAAAACCAAGGGAAAGACCTTGGGGAGGGGGATAAGCTACACATTAATTTGGTCATGAAGCTTTGATATGTGATCTTTGTTAGACCCAGAGATGCAAAGTACAGCTTGTTTTGTAAACTTCTCACCAAGGGCTAAGGCAATAACGTTATTTTAAAAGTTCTCACTCCTGAGGTTCCTATCTCATGAAGTCCATCTCTAGAATGTAATATCCCTGGAAGCTTCTGGATGATTCTGTTTCTCTACTTGTTTTGTTAATTTTGAAACACAACTTTCATGTGGTACCTAACACTATAGTGATAAGAAAAGCAAAATTCATTCAAAGTATTTTAAATTATAGTATATCACTAGTTGTATAAAGCTTACCACAACTTCCTTCATGTTGGGCTGCCCACCTGGAATCTCTAAATCTTTAGAAGCATGCTTTACCTCCTTTTGGGATGGCTATTTGGGGGACAGAGCACAGACATATGAATTTGAGAAAAAAATCTAGCTGAATATCTCCAGAATGTATATTTTTGGGCTATTATTGTCTACTGCCCCTATTCCTTTTTATATTTAATGTTTCAGTGTCATTTCCTTTATGATTTCTCAGAGTGGTGCACATGATGCAGTGATTTTTATATATCTTCAGAAACAATTTTCATTTTTATATTTATTATATATAATTTATTGTAATAATTAAAAATGGGGAACAGATGTTTAATATTATCCCACAAAAATTGAACCTTAATTCAAGAGGTCTAAATTTAAAACTCTAAAATTTGTGCCATTCATATAAACATATGGCATATCCTGGTAACCTCTTAGTACCAGCACATATACATTAAGAAGCATGATTTGGGTTGAGGTTTCTAAGGAGGTCATGTAAACAATACCTCTTCCCTTTCAAGTTCTGCAAAACAAGGGGAAAAAAAGAGTGGGGCCTGGAATATAACTTTATTATTAAGAAGAGTAAATTAAAGGGAAATCCATAAAACAAAAGTCAAGTGAACTTCCTAAGTCTGGAGTTGAAGACTTTATCCAAGCAGTCATACACCCTGGACCAAGAGACCCCTTGCCCACAACAACAGACCTGCCCTTTGAGATATGAGAGGCAATTTCTTTGTAAAAACAAAACAAAACAAACAAAAAAATAAAACCAAAAACACCAAACCTCCACAACAGTACAGAGCTAAGCAAATTCATGCCAAATTCAGCAACATATCAATAAAGAGGCAGACAGAGACCTGCAGAGCTCCAGGATATGTCCTCCTTGAAATCAGTTGTGTTGAACTGATTTCATACAATCTTGGAGGCATGCAACTAAAAACTACTGGCAATCTTAGTCTTTATTTATGTGTTTCATATGGAAGTTGTCTTCAATTGTGTATGTGTGTGTGTATTTCAAAGAAATCAATCCAGTGTTGAAGTTAACATGAGAATTCAAGTATACTGAAACTACTCATGATTTATCTGAAATTTAAATTTAACTTGGTGTCATATTAAAAAACTATTAAAAAACTGAGTTTAACAAAGTCATAGGATATGAAATTGGTAAGTGTATTTCTATCCTAGAAAAGAATAGTTAGAAAATAAAAATTTATATAAAACATACTATTCGTAATGGCATACAAAATCATAAAATATTTGTGGATAAATTGAATAAAATATGTTCAAATTATATATGATACACACAGTGAAAAATTCAAACATTGTTAGGACAATTAAAAGGAACCTAGTTATAGAAGACTCATCATGGTTAAAATCCCAATATAATCCATCACTTTTTATTTTTTTAATATTGACACACTGATTCTAAAATTTGTATGAAAATGCAAAGAAAAGAACCTATAATAGCCATAACAATTTTCCAAAAGCGTATTACATGTTTGATTTCAATACTTCATCAAAAGCCACAGTAATCAAGACACTGCAGTTATTGGTGAAAGAAGAAATGTATAGATCAATGGATAAGAATGGAGACAGTAGAAATACACAAATATATTCATAGTCAGTAGATTTTTTTAAGCCAGTAGATATTTTAAAACTATTTGAAAAAGTAAAAAAAAAAAAAGATTGCAGTTATTGAATGGGGAAAACATAACATTTTCAACATAGAGATATCCTTATGGAAAATAATGAACTATAACTCTTACTTCATAACATACACAAAGATGAAATCCAAACTTAAAATTTTAAACTTTAATGTCTAGACTTTAAAGTTCATAATTCCAGATAATAATATAGGAAAAATTAATTATAATCTTATGCAAATGTTTCCAGGTAAAATGCAGTATCTTAGATAGATAAAGATAGAGATAGATAGATATATTGATACCCAGATCAATATTATATTTGATATACCAATTACCATATCAATATGGTAATATTTTTATATTACCATAAAAAAATTAGAGGCATCTGCATGGCTCAGTCAGTTACATCTGACTTCTGCTCAGATCATGATCTCACAGTTCATGGGTTTGAGCCTCATGTCAAGCAGCTCAGAGCCTGGAGTCTGCTTTGGTTTCTGGATCTCCATCTTCTTACCCTCCCCCACTCATGCTCTGTTTCTCTCTCTCTTAAAAATAAACATTATTATCTTTTTAATTTAAAAGGCAACTCACACACTAGGTGAACATATTTATATTACATACAACTGACAAAGAACTTCTATACAAAATATAAAAATCATTTTTTCCAACTCAAGAAGAAAATTAGAAACCTAAAGTTTACAAACATGGTTAAAAATTCAAACAGATATTTCACCAAATAAGATACATAAATGACCAACAAGCAAGAAAAGATGCTCAATGCTTCCAAGGCTCATAGAAATAAAAAGTAAAACCATAAGGTACTGCTGTAATAATTAGAAAGGCTAAAATTAAAAATGCTGAAAATACAGGTGTTGACTAAGATATACAGCAACTGGAAGTTTCCCATGCTATTGGTTATGAATTGTATAACCATTTTGGCAATCAATTTGGCAATTTATTACAAAAAACTAAGCCATTCTACACCTAAGTATTAACCTAAGAGGTCTGAAACGCCTTGCACATGAATGCTAATAGGTTTTTTTTTCAATAGGCAAAACCTCTAAATAACCCAAGTAAATAGATAAGCATAGGATATCCATATAATGGAATAATGTTCAGCAATTAAGAAAGAAAGATGGCACTATGCTACCCTAGCGACATGAATGAATGAACTAAAGAAGTTGTGTGCTGTCCGATTTCATATATACAACATTCTAGATCAGGCAAAACTAGTCTATGCTGACATAAAGCATATCAGTAAGCAGTAGAGAAACTGACCAGAAAGGAGTACAAAATATAGAAATGTTCTATATTTTTATTGTGATGATGATTACACTGATGTAGTTAAAACTCTTCTGTTAGTCTAAGCTAATAATTATACCAACAAAGAAAAAAGAAAAGAAAGAAAAAGAAAAGGAAATGTATGATTAAAGTCTGTAATTTTAAACTGATTCAAAAGGCAAAAAAAGGTCAGTGTGATTTGGGATTAGTCCCTTTTTCCCAAAGGCCTTCATTTTTGTCTATGTTAAATGAGGAAGAGTTAAACTAGGAAATCTTTAATCGCATTACACATTTCTAAGGAAAATCTTAAATTTCTATTTTTTTTTCCATAGAGGAGAAAGCTTAATACAGAAGACAGAAGTTGGTCTTGGATCCAGTCAAATCAGAATAAATATTGGGATCCTCACACT
This sequence comes from Suricata suricatta, assembly GCF_006229205.1. Lineage (NCBI taxonomy): Eukaryota > Metazoa > Chordata > Mammalia > Carnivora > Herpestidae > Suricata > Suricata suricatta. The sequence continues at coordinate 74,229,229 of NC_043707.1, forward strand.
TATTAGTTGCCTGAGCAGGAATTCAACCTTTCACGGTTACAATTTTTTCAGCTACAAAGTTAGGAGAAAAATCTATTACCTTATACACTGGTTGTGAAAAACCAAATGATTCCAAAATGTATAAATGTCTTTGATGCTCACTAGCTGCCTTTCACCAGAGGAAATTTCAAGATTCAAAACCAAAAATAAAGTTAAAAGGAATTCTTTCAGAAATCAAATATGTACCCTTATCAACTGAATCCTCCAAGGAGGACATTTGAGTTTCTGTAAGAGATCCTGTCTTCTACTAACTGCCTTTGCAGATGCTCTGAGCACAGCACCTGTCATGCTGTTCAGGGTGAGAAGACAAGCATTAAGGAATGGCGTAACAGTGGGAATAAGATAGGCCATCCTCAGGGAACCCTCACTCTGCACTGGTTTCTCATGCTGAGTACCCTTAGACAGCTGAACCACATGAATCTTTTCTTACTCTGTGACTCAAGTGGAAGACTCCCAAGTGAGCTATAAAAGTTATTTAGTGCCCTTTCTTGGGGTATCTCAAACGTATAGTTAAATTCAAGAAATTCATATTTTTAAAAATCATTTTATTTTACTTTGGTTACTTTTCTTTTAAATTAAGAAAAAGAAATTCTAGTTACCAGTGTCTGTTAAAGCCCTGAAATCACAAGGCAGAATAATTCAGTGTCTTGAGAGCCTACATTACTCCACCTTGTGGGAAGCAAAATACGACATTTTCTTAAATATACAACAATGTGTCCTTTCAGGGCAAAGACTTAAAGTTTTACCAGATCACAAGGGGACAAAGAGTTTTAATGAAACTTCAATGACATACCAAACCAGATGAGAAAAATGTAGATACCTCTAAACTCAACCACCACCTACAGGCATAGAACATTTCACAACCTATGTATCAACCAACCACTTCCAGTGGGGTAGTTTAATCAACTCCTCTAGGCCCAATTTAAAAGGGTAAACATGAGCGAAGCTTTTATTAATGCTTCCTTTCATCACAAAAGCAATTTCCCACTGTCATTTGAGCTTTTTTACGATGGCCCACTACCAGCACAAGCCATTTTAGTTTACCTCTGACTGTGCACCAAGCAGAAAAGAAAACAAATCAAATAATTAAAATGGTCAAAAATGTGCCATTTCAAAATGGCTCAATATTTTAAAACATTTATAAATTTATAAAGTACCATGCACACACACACACACACCCGACTTCCCCCACCCCCCGCCCCCGAAGAGGGAAAATTATGAAGGAGGAACAGGGCAATGGCTTTCTCCTCTTCTCAAAATATGTCAAGGACTTCTAAATATTTTCTTTTCTAAGAATGTTAAAGGGTCTTCTAGCATGGCTACTGAACCAGATGTTGCCTATCTTCATCTTTCCACTTCTAGGCAACATCTCTAATTATAATCTTGTGTGCCAATGCTTTGGGGACTAGAATGGTTCCTGACTGATTAAAAAATTCATACCAGGTTCTCATGCTGAGAAGTGAAGATTATTCCCATTCAAGCATAAGAGGGCTCTGGCAGAAATAGGGTTAATTTCCTTTCCCCTGAGCCAGTAGCTCCCACACCTGTCAACCATCAAGGTCAAGCTTGCCAGGAACCTAGGAGTGAATGGGCATGGGCGCAGCTGTAGCAAATTAGTGTATCCTGAGGAGGTCCAGCATAAAAGATGTGAACTCTTGCATATGTCTCTATGGGGTTTTGACTGATCCAAAAACTATGTTGCTATAGGGAATCAGAAGTGGTAGGAGCCTCAGACACTTCTACCACAGACTTCCTTTGATAATACATAATATGTAAAACTGCATGTGTGCCTGTATGTGTGTGTCTACATATTTTTATAAGGCCCCTTGGGATTATAGCAGAGCAGCAACACCTCCTATCATTCTTTAAACCATAAGAAGTGACTTAGAGAATGATACAGTAATGATGAAAATGGTCTTTCAGCTATCTCCATCACTAGATATGGTAACGACATAATTACTGATGAAACAATATTTAATGATTTTCATCCACGCTCTTTCTCAAGAGTACATAGATATCACAATATAGCAATCATATACGTGGAAGTTTTAAAGAAAGTGACATAAAAAGAATAATTTGGGGGAAAAAAGACACTTGGCTCAATTGTGACAATAGGTCTGTAGACAACAATTTCCTTGTAATTTGGAAGTCTAAATTCTTAGTATTTTCTTAATTTTTGTATCCAGTTATGATATAATTGAGTCTCTTGTATTCTTGCATAACTGTAAGTTGTTCTGGGCCTTTGAGCCCTGCCCATTTCAGCTTTGTGTGTAACATAAAAAGAGTAGAATCGTGGGAAGGATAGAAAAGTTATATGTTGAGAAAAACATAAAAGGTGAAGGGAACATAGAGAGATGCTTAAATAGTACTTTACATTCCTGAACTCATTCAATTTCTCTAGTGGAATGTGAAGTCAATATTTCAGCAATAATAGAATAAAAACATTGCGGAATGCTGTGTGTTCTCTTGGCACTGAGCAGGGACTAAAAGATAAGTGGGGGCAGAGGGATACATCTTAGTGATTCCACAAAGCCAGCACATATTCTCAGTAGAGGAGCAAAAAAAGCAAATATATCTAATTGCTTGTGAAAGTTAGGCCCATTGACTACAGTTTAATTACAATCTACCACCAAATCTTACATTAGTATAAGAAGTACAACCCTAAAGAATAAAGTAAAATGACATTTTGGCTGAGCAAAAGTTCCAGAATCCTACAGGGTCACAACGTAACGTTTCATACCCTAGAAGCATCATTAATAGCAAAGACATAATGAAATCAATTTTGAAAAAGATCATCTCCCAGGGCTCTCTACTTAGATGTGAAGTTTTTGAAGAGGAAGAGGGCAATTGATGGGCTAAGCACCAGACTGGCCCAGCACAGTCACTCAAAGTAAAATCTTAAAAAATACTATTTTCTTATTTGACAATTTAGGAAACTTACAGAGATAATTGATTTAGATATTTCTCAATTTGTCAGAAGACCCTGAGCATCTTAAGAAAAGAAGCTGCTTTAATTACAGTGGCTATTATTGGACACTGCAGAACCTATTTCTTAAAGACCTGCAGAGTCTGCAAAGTCCTGCTGAGCAGATCGCACTCTGCAGAGGGTAGCTGGGTCCTAACTGACTCAGCACAACCAAACTGATGTGCAGAATAGAAAGTCCATGCCCTTATTTCTTCTCTTTCCATTGATACTGACCCATGATTCACACTCCAACTCTACCTTCGACTTTTCTTGAAGGATGGAAGAAGTACTTAGGAAGAGTGAAGTACCTTGCCTCTTCACCAAGACTACAAACTCATGCACATTGCAGTATTTTGTGATATGTGTGTTTCCAGTCACCTTGGGGTTTTCGCCAGAGGAGCAACTTATTTCATGTGTGCTTATGGAAAGACAATGAAGATTTTTTATTATTACCAGCTGAATTCAATATAAACTATTGACATAAATATGTTCTACTTATACTAATTCTTTCCCTTGATGGATACCCCAACTTAGTAGTGTAAAACCATAACTGAATGAAGGAAATGTATCTCCAAATTGGAGTTTTGATTTCAAAAAGTATTTATCTCAATAAATTGTTTAAAGGTAATAATTATCCAGAATATACTTACGTGGTTGACTACAAATGGTTTTTAGGCAACGGTAACCCAAGGGTATTTGAGATAATCTCCCATAGAACAAGTATCAACAATTAAATTATGTAATGATGACCATACTGCTATATAAGGGAAGTATAGGTGCGATCACTCTTTCTGGTAGTCATTACAGTTGTGATATTATCCCTTCTGGTGTAGGGATAGAGTCAGCAGTAAGGAATCAGTCTTATTTCTCTGTTCAGTCCTGACATTTGTTACAACTTTGGTTTTAGGGGCACCTGGGTGGCTCAGTCAGTGGAGCATCCGACTTTGGCTCAGGACCTGATCTTGCAGTTCATGAGTTTGAGCCCCATGTTGGGTTCTGTGCTGATAGATAAGAGCCTGGAGCCTGCTTCCGGTTCTGTGTCTCCTTCTCTCTCTGCCCCTCCCCTGCTCATGCTCTGTCTCTCTCTGTCTCTCTAAAAAAGCAAATAAACATTTAAAAAGTTTGGGGGGGGGCACCTGGGGGGCTCAGTCGGTTAAGTGTCTGGCTTCGGCTCAGGTCATGATCTCACAGTTTGTGGGTTCAAGTCCCGCGTCTAGCTCTGTGCTGACAGCTCAGAGCCTAGAGCTTGTTTTCGGATTCTGTGTCTCCCTCTCTCTCTGACCCTCCCCTGCTCGTGCTGTCTCTCTCTGTCTCTCAAAAATAAATAAAAAACATTTAAAAAAATTTTTTTAAGAATTTTGGTCTTATGTAAGAGAAACTAGCAATTACTAGTGTAGACTGGGTAATTAAAATCCACATATGCTAAACTCATATATGCAAAAAAGTAACATTCTTTTTTAAAAATACAACTATTTGCACAGTTTTCTCAAGTTTAGATTCTCTTTAATGGTGGTAGGAAAAGCTAAGATGAATGAGATTTTAAATATGTCATTTAAAGGTTACTTATCTTTTCCTTTTAAAATTATCCCTTTGGTGTTATCTCTATCCTATTCACTTCCTTCTAGCCAAAAGGGTACCTGGACATACCACAGGGTTTCAAAAAACCCTCAAACTGGGTAGTGCTTTTCTCTAGATTGTCCTAGACATCCTACTGTTTTTCATCCTACTGTTATCTATTCTCAGTATTGTGGCAAATGAAAGTCATGTTTAGGTTTTATTTTTTCTCTGCACAGTCAGTGCCTACAGGTCCCTTTTCTTCTACAAACAGGCTCCATTACTTTGATGCAGCCCAAGGTCAGTCTTCCCTGACACTGCTGCTCTGCCGAATCTCAGCCATTTGCTCATTTAATCCCTTCCTGAAGAGTCCCTCCCTAATTGGCCAATGATTTCCCTGTTCTTCACCGAGGACACACAGTGACTTTGAGTCATTTCACTCATTATGCACAGAATTTGTGCAGTAAAGGTAAAAGTATGGTAGGTGTAGACCGTGGCCATTTGGCCATCATCATTCAGCTGGGTGTGTCCATGTTGGTGTGGGACAGCCAAGCAGCCTCCTTCTTCGATGTGACAAATTGTGGGAGCCCAGGCTCCTTTCCTTTCAGCATTTCCCACATACCCCATATACCTCTGGGGTTCTCCTATCACTACCCAATCTTCATCTTGGGGGTTATCCTCAGGTGAACCTACTGGGGTGGAATAGAGAACTAAAGACACAGCATCCGATCTTTTACTCTTTTCTCTCTATTACCCTATCCACTTCCATAATATTCTATGATTCTTTCTATCTGCTAAAATAAAACTTTCAGATCTCTAATTGTTTTAGTGTAAGAAAAAAGGGAATTTATAAATTTGTCTTTCATTTAAGTCTAGATTGCAAAGCTACTGTGTTATTGGGACACCGAAGCCCTAATTACCATACACTTGACATCTTTGTTCCAGATTACATGAGTCTCCCCTGGATCATGGAAATGCTTCTATTTAATGGCTGGGAGGTCAAGAAGGCTATAATTTAGAGAAATTGCAAAATATATGACTTGGTGTTTTTAAAATATTACACCAATTTTCTGGCTCAAAAATAATGTAAAATCGGGGCACCTGGGTGGCTCAGTTGGTTGAATGTTTGACTTCGGCTCAGGTCATAATCTCGCAGTTTGTGGGTTTGAGCTCCACATTGGGTTCTGTGCTGACAGCTCAGAGCCTGGAGTCTGCTTCAGATTCTGTGTCTCTCCCTCTCTCTGCCCCTCCCATGCTCATACTCTGTCTCTCAATAATAAACAAACATTAAAAAAATTTTTTTAATGTAAAGTAAAATACAAAAATTCTAGCATATTTTACAAACAAAAGGAGAAACTTCATCTGAGCTTAGAGTTGCTTGGTGTTAGGGCTCATTCAACACACTGTGAGAAGCCTCATCTATATTTTCTATCCTACTCTCTATGTCTTTATGGTTTTTATATTCTCATCTCTTTTATCAGTTTTTGTTTCTTTTATGGACTAGATTTTTCTATATCCTAATCTAAAAATGAAAATATGCTATCCTATTAAGATCTCTAGTGTTTACATTTCCTCTTCAAGAATCCAGTTTTAACTGGTATTGGAACACCATTGCCCTTTTCCCTTTCCAGTTTATTAAACAAAAAACATTAACTTCTCTAGTTTGGATCATGATCCCATCTTTCATTCATCTTTTGGTATAGCATAAGAATGAAATAATTCTTCATGCATCAGAGTGGGAGTGAGATTTTTTACTTTCTGCTTGTTTGTTTTTGGAAAGAGTATAAGACAAAAATTTATAAATATCCACTGTAATATCCTTCCTGGTATTACTATTGACTTATTATATCTATTTATTTGCAAAATAAATGTGACACTTTCTTGTGCAGTTCTGAATTATACATGGAGAAGTATTTTTCAAGTAAAACCTTTTTTTTTATTTGAGAACAAAACAAAGAAAATCTCTTGGCATTATTAATCTGTTCCAGGGTAAAGGTCATAGTTTTCAGGATTTATTTTTTTATTCCTTTCTGTTTTCCAGGACTATGGAATTTTTCAAAATCAGTGACTTATCTAAGATCTTTTTTCAGTGCGTGATATTTTAACTAATAAATCCACCTTGCATCAATCCAGTGTCATTTTGAGATCATGCAGATTAACCTGTATCTTGACTAAAAATAATATTTATTATTTTAAAAAATTTCTGCCTTAACTTGCTGACATGATGAATAATATCATATTCCTAATAAAAAAAAACCATCCTTAGATTCCAGTTATAAATCTTTTATGGAGTATGTTTATTTTTAAAATACTGCTAGATTTCAATTCTGAATTACAATCTAATTTTATTTTAATGTTGTGTAGCAACATTAAAAAGTTACCTTACAGGCTTTTTGTTGTTGTTATAAATATTATCTGCCTTTGACAGATGCTAGTGTCAATGTTCTGCTGATTTCACAAGAGATGTTGCAAGTATTATATTCTTAGTTCTTTGCAACAACTTAAATAGAATTTAGATTAAAAACTCAAATAAAATTAGCAATATTGGTTGGTTTAAGTTTTAAAATAATTTGGACTTAATCCATAGTGGGGGCTGGTTATGGCAGTTCTGAGGTCTCCATCATCTTCCCCAGTTGCGGTCCTCAGTCTGTAGGAAGCAGAGGCAGTGAAGCATGAGGTTCTTGCTGGTGTGAAATAACTGAGTACAAAATGGTGGCGGTTTGAGCAGCTGGTGTTGGGAAAAGCACACTGACAACCCAGCTAATTCAGAACCATTCCGTAGATGAATGTGATTCCACCATAAAGGATTTTAACTGAAAAACCAGTGGCTTATAGGCAGTAAAACCTGTGCGGTGGACATACTGGATACAGCAAGTCAAGAAGAGGACAGTGCCACGAGAGACCAATACATGAGGTCAGATGAAGGCTTCTTCTGTGTATGTGTCAATAATAGCAAGTCATCTGCAGATATTAACCTCTACAGGGTCCGATTAAGCAGGTAAAAAACTCACACCTATGGTGCTAGTAGGAAAGAAGTGCGATTTGCCAACAAGGACAGTCAACAAAAAACAAGCCCACAAATTGGCCAAGAGTTAGGAGATTACATTTATTAAAACCTAAGTCACTACCAGACAGGGTGTTTAATATGCATTTTGCACTCTGGTAAGATAAATATGCCAGTACCTAATGAAGGAACTCAACAACAGTGATGCTGGGACTCAAGATTTTATGGGGTTATTGTATGTGGTAATGTAATAAATACTTTCAAAGTTTTGACATCAGAAAAGAGCCGCTGTCAAGCTGCACTGACACCCGGGTCTTGACTTCCTTGCAGGAGAAGTATTCCCGTTGCTATTTTCAGGCACACAAGGAAGCTTCTGCTACCTCGTCAACTCTCAGTAGATCAGTACAGTATTTTCTATTTGAGAAGCTCTCTGAATAACTACCTCCTCACTTGATTGCCTGACCAGAGAAATGAATCTCTTGTTATTCCCTGCTATTTTTCCACCCGGCGTTCTCCCCCAACACACATAAACAACCTCCACCATCCCAGGATTTACATTTGAAAAGTAATTCATGCTCTGAAACAGAGAACCAAACTATAGACATGAAATTCTGTAGGAAATAATGTCTTGAACTCTAAAGTAGCAACTGCTGGTAACTTTTTTTTGTTTTTCTTTTTATTGTTGAACATGGAGCCATGTTGGTTTTTGGAAAAATATCATAAATTACTGTTTTGCTGAGAATATAGTTAAGTTGCCATTTGGTTTGTTTTTAATGATATATGCTATATTCTATATTTGGCATCTGCTCTGCATTCATAAATAAATACTACTACTACTACTAATGAAAATAATTAATAATAATATAATAATAATAATTTGAATTTAAATATTTACCTTCTTTACCTTCACTTTTGGGAGGTTTCCTTTGTCCATTTTCCCAATTTCTTTTACAGTGATTTTTGTTTCCTTGTTTAGGTTTTGATTTCTTAATTTTTGACAATTGATATTTGCTGACAAATCACATACTTCATTTAGATTGTCATATTCATTTATATAGAGTTGAACAAATGCTCTCATTTAAATTTCTTCTATGTTTTTCATTTTCAAATTTGGTAAAAATCATATAAAGAAAACTAGACTAATACTACTTATTCATATAAAGGAAGAAATATTAAAGACATTATAAGCAAATGCAAGTCAATAATTGATGAAAGTATAATCTATCATAAGATAGAAAATTTGGTCCAGTGATGTCACATGGATTTATTGTTGAAGTTCAGTTTTTTGACTTACTAGTTATTGAATCTTGTGTAATTTATTTAACTTTTCTGAGCCCCACAATTAAAACTACTGAGGAAAGAATGTCTGCCTTTAAATATTTTGTCAGAATCACTGAAATAATCAATATAATTGACCAGTAGAGCAATAACACAGAGTTAATGCTCAATAAATTTTATTTCCACTCAAGATAGAGTTTATTACTAGATAAAGTTTATGTTAGAAATCCAAGGATAATTTAATGTTTGAGTTTAAATAAAATCAAACAAGGAGTTAAGTGATCATCAAATGGATGATTATGTCAAAACCAATACCTCATCCTAACAACAACAAAAATTATATAAATGATACAGAAAACAAAATTGAATTTATCTTTCACAATATGTCTCTAAAAGACTAGGGGTATAAAAATAAGTCACATATTTTAAATCATTAAATTTTAATTAGACAAAATATTAATCAGGATATATTAATTAAATGTATGAATTAAATGAAATTACTTAATTAGACTAAAATTACTTAAAACTTTAATTAATTGATTAAATACAAAATACAAATCAATACCACAGTGAAATACCACTTACATCAGTCAGAATGGCTAGTCTCAGAAAGACAAGAGTTAATAAGTGTTGGGGAGAAAAGGGAACCCTTGTGCACTGTTGATGAGAATGTATATTCGTTCAACCATTTTGGAAAGCGATGTGGGGATTCCTCAAAAATTTTTAAATTGAGATACCATTTGATCTAGAAATTCCACTGCTGGGTATTTACCCAAATCCCAAAACCACTAATTTGAGAAGATATTTATACCCCTATGTTTACTGCAGCACTATTTACTATAGCCAAGATATGGAGGCAATCCAAGTGTCTGTTGATAGATGAATGAAAAATGAAGACATGGCATATACGTATACATATATATATGAATATTACTGACCCATAAAAAAGAATAAAATCCTGCCATTGGCAACAACATGGGTGGGCCTGGAGGGTATTATGCTAACTGAAATAAGTCAGACAGGAAAAGACTAAGGCCATATGATTTCATTAGTATGTGGAATCTAAATAATAAAACAAATGAACAACAGCAAAGAGAATTCTAAATACAGAGAACAACTGGTGGTTGCCAGAGGGGAGGTAAGTGGGGAGATGGGCTAATAGATGTAGGGAATTAAGAGGTACAAACGTCCAGTTATAAAAGAAAGAAGGCATGAGGATGAACAGTATACCACAGGGAATACAGTTAATAATATTTGTAATAACATTGGATGGTGACAAATGGTGACTAGACTACACTTACCAGAGTAAGCATTGACTAATGTATAGAGTTTTCAAATAAATATTTTGTATACCTGAAACTAATATAATATTGCATATCAATTATACTTCAATGAAAAAGTCTGCTCAAAATGGAAAGAGTCCTGTTATTCTGTTCTGTTCTCTCATGGCTGCATGTTAGGGCTGCTAGAAATAGGAAATCTGGATTTGCAATGCAAGATTCAGTTGTTACTGTTTTTTAATGCCCCAAGTTAGCCAATGTATGACAAAAAATCACCCAGCTCAAGCAATGTAGTTGTCTGATGCAAGATATAGACTGCAGTAGGACATGTGGTAGAAGTCAAGTTCCAACCAAATTGTTTGTGAAACAGTAGTTTATCTTGTTTTATGTTTGGGAATTTTGCATAATCCCCAACAAAGAAAGCTGTACTATCTTACGATTTTGCCATGGCACATCTCTTAAAAATGTTATAAATATACATGTACATGTACACACATTCATATGTATTTTATCAAATGCATACCTGTCCGTGTTGCTCTAGAGACTGGGTCAGGGTAGGTACCAACTTCATATGGTCACTTGGGCCCTACTATTTGATGCCTGATCCTTTGCCAAAGTTTTCCTCTCCTCCATGGTAAATTTCCCTAGGTAAGGAGGGGGTAGGTATTATTAACCTTGTCTACCAGCTGGTTTTACTCAGGACTATTTAATTATATGACACATCACTCAATGTTTATCTCTGAAGGTAGAAATCTGGATTTCAGAGGCTTTGATTCCAGAAGAACCTGGATTCATTAACTAGTTTTACAAACTTTCCCAGATAATTTTTTATGCTATGCATCCAAACATATTGACATATTTATGTGTGAGTAATGAAAAAAGAGGAATCACCAGACATACATATATAAAAATGCTATTACTGACTGAGTCAAAATGACTTGTTTGTCATCAAATTTCTCTTCTGATGACCTAGCTAAAACAAATAAAATATGTTCCAATGTGACTGGATGTCCCTAATGGCTAACATTTAAATAAAATTTCCCATCACTAGGACCTATATAAATACATTCACACACACACACACACACACACACACACACACACACACACAGATTTTAAATTGCATCTTCTTATTGTACTGTATGCTCCATTGAGGACAATAATTTGCACATTGTTGTATTCTGATCTCTAACACAGTTTCTAGTTCATTGTATATATTGAATAAAAGTTTGTTAAAATAATAATTATGTTCAGAACAGTATAAAAATAACTGATAGATATATTCTAAAGCAATACCCACATAAAATTTTGTTGGAACAAAGACTTGGTCATTCATTTGTACATTATCTACAGTTGCTTTCTCATAATAACAGCAGACTCGAGCATTTGCAACAGAGATAGAATGGCCCATAAAGCCTGATGAATCTACTATTGGGCCCTTTACAGAAACCCACTTCCCAGAGGCCTACTCTTTAAATTTATGTGAATAAACATAAACTAAGTAAATATTGTTATCAACTACTATTTTGTAATTCCTAGCCAGTACAATACTAGACACAGATAAAAACAAAAAGAAACATGCAGAACAAGATAAAAGTATGAAAAGATATTATATCTATTTGAAAGACAAAAATTAGTTATAAAATAGTTTATTGAGAGTGACCTAATTAATTTGAAATATATTTTTTGAGTGCACACTGTTCACCAGACTTTGTACTTGGTAGTACAGATTTTTTGAAAGCTTATAAAAGATCACAGTTTGTCTTTTTACCTTCTTTCCATCATCTACTTTAGCCTAGACTTTTGCAACCACTCTTCAAGCCCCTCTGATTATGTCCTTTTCCAGAGCATATATTTTACAACCAATCAGGTCATTTCCCTGCCTTTTGGTGGTTACCCATTTTACTTGGCATAAATCCCACCATCCTTACTGTGCTTTACAAAGTCTTTCACAATGTTGCCTCAGTCCAAGACTCTCTCAAAGTATACAGTCCAGTGATAAGGGCCATAGGCTCTAAACTCACTGAGTTTGTACTCAAATCTTGATTTTACCTCTAACAAACTATATAAATTTGGACATGTTACTTATCCCTTCTCTGTCTTCACTTCTTCATCTGTAAAATGGGAATAAAATTATGCTTATGAAATCATTTGCTGAAAGTTAAATTTATGTAAAATGCAGAGAAAATTTCTTGAAACAAAGTGAGCATTCAATAAATTAGCCTATGATTAATTGTGCAATTTCAAGTCTTCCTAATTCATATGTCCTACCCAAGGTTTGCTTTTCCAATACTGAATAAACTAAGCCTATGAAGAGGATAGTTCTTTCCTTACAATATTCCCTTTGACATCCCCACTCCTGTCCTACTGGGGCTTGGCTATGTCCTACTTTGACTTCAGGTATCTGTCCAGCATTATGAAGGATCTGATATGTAACTGTGTAAGTTAACCAGTTAGCCTGCCCCAGGTTCATGGTTGCTGGCAGAAGACATGAGATTCCTAGGTCAGGACAAAGGACTTTGCTTTGGAGTGAAACACTGTATCTCTTCCAAGACTACCTATTGTATAACATTAGTGAAAAGATAGTTAAGAACAAAGGCATCACTGCCTCTACTAGCAAGAAGTTTAGAAATTCAAGAGAGCTATGGTACAATGTTGTTCTAACAGTCTCAATAGAATTATTCTATTCTGTTTTTCCACAAGATACAGTTATTGACTCACATTGCCCACTAGCTCTTGAAGACAGATTTTCTATATTTTTCATCACTTATCCCAATGCCTAGCATAGTTCTTTGCACGTAGTAGGCATTCAAAAATGTTTTTGAGAAAATTAGAGTCTAGGGTAAATGACGTTATTTTTATTCTTACTATTACTACCATAATCAGCTGGAGAATAAAACTTAAAAATACATCTCATTCATATAAGCAACAACTTATAAATACTTCAGCGTTGTGCATACTTCATGAAAAATGTGCACTAAGTATATATAGAAATCTACAAAATGACTTTAGTGAAATAAAGATTTTGGTATATAAAGCTACATGCATAAAGATAGAGCAGCACAGCTCTGAATTGCAATGAGAAAACATGTATTTTATTTGCATCTTTGCAGCTTAAAAAGATACATGCTCTCAGATTAAAATGAGAAAAATACACAACTTTTTATGCATGTATTCAACAACAATTTATTGATGCCTTGAATGAGTGCTAGGCCCTTTTGCAATAGGTAGTGTCCCTGTTAACCAACTCCCATTGGTAAGAGTATCTCCTTACAGCAAACTTGTAATTGATACAATAAAAGCAATTTTTATTTCTAAGTTTGGTGACCATAGATGAAAAATATTTCTGTCTTCATAATAATATATTTCTACGTAATAATGTTTATATTATCTATTGTATGATATAAACTATCCTATTATATGAATAGTATCTCATTCATATAATTAAATATCATTTTTGTCTTGAAAAGAAAGGGCAATCCAAAATATAAAAATCTGATAGTTGTTCTCAAAGCTAATAATGTTTTTATTAACTCAGAAATGGTATCTGTTTGAATTATTGCAATAAAGGCCAGGGCTATACACAACATTTTTTTCCTCACTGTGGCTAGAGTCTCCTGGGGGGAAAAAAGCAACTAATTAATTATTTTACACCACACAACTAAATTATTATGTTCGATATTGGTGTAATAACCAGACCCCTGGACAAGACAGTCTCATTATCACTCCCAATAAAATAGCACTTCAGTATTCTGCCAGACTGCCATTACTGTCAAGGATCGTTGGGTGGTGTTTACAAATAGTTAACCAGCCTTCCTCCCAGCTGTTGAAAATTGAGGGCTCATGAACACTTATGCAAGCAGAGTAAAATCTTATAAGCACAGATGAGCAGGAAGAGCGGTGGTACACCGAATGCATAACAAATAAGAATTTTAATTCATCTCATCATGAAAACAATAAGAGATGAAGAAAGAGCGGACAGAGGCCCTGGATGCCCAGAATTAGAGACTTAACTCGGATCAACAGTGCCTGTCAGACTTAATGAAGATTGTTTATAAACCTAAATTTGGCATATTTTAGAGCTGAATGTAAGAAATAACTACTCAAGTGCTACTCTAGTTGTGTGGCTAATGTTCAGAGATATTTTTAATTTAATCATCACTTTGACAATGGAGAATCTAGGCCACAAGGCATTCAGATACTTGTATAATTAAAGCTTCTCTGGGATGCTTCCCTGGCCATGTTTTAGATGTTTAATACTCTGCTAAGATTTGGTTACTCAATTTATATTTGTATGTGAAATATACAGGCACAAATCCTTAGGTAATGGTGTTTCTACTTAATCTATTGTAAAAAGAATGAAGTAGCAAAAACTGAATCATTATTTTGTGATTTTAAAATTAAGTACAACTTCCTCACATTAGAGGAAACTGAGACAGAGGTAAGTTAAAAGCCTTTACCAAAAACCCAAACATAGTTAAGTAAAAGTTCAGGTCTCCTGAAACAGTCTAGAGTTATTTCTACCATTCATCATTCTTTCAAAGTGAGTTCATTTTATAAGTGAGGATGTAGAATGTAACATTCTAGGAAATCAAATTTATCAACAGATATAGCATAAACACACCCATTCTGCAGATGTTGCTTCTGAAAGGCAAAGGACCTTGATATTTCTAAATTATGTTTCTTTTCCTATTCTCATTGAATGGCAGTGGCATATTCATAGTGAGGAAGACTTAGGTGGGATAGAATACTAAAATTTCATATAGATCTTTGCTTTCAGACATGTCATTTAGAATTTAGTTTACTCTCTTCCTAATATGCAAATTTGTTTCAAAATTCAAAATTGTATTTTTATATATACTCTTAGTAAGTGTACATGGATCAGTGGCTTCCAAGGTAGTGACATAAAATAATAAATTGGATGAGTTTCAAGCAAATATACTTTCATTCAAATATTAGCTCTATTTTGCAGATTTTCTCCCCAGTGTCTGCATTTATTTTCTCTAATTCCATTGATCGTAAAATGGTAAAAATTAATAGGAAATTTTTATAATTAAATTTATTTAATTTTTATTAACCAGAAAAAATTCAATGAACCTCTCTCTGATCCTCAAGTAAGCCGTCCAGTGTATGTAAACTATACAATCGTTTTCTACTTTGCAATTTTCTTTATAGTTTATGCTGATTGCAAAGTTAACTCCAGTCCATTTAATACACTGAATTGATGTAGTACCATCTTTAATATCCCACGTGTGGTCACTATTTTAATAAGTTAAGAGTCTGAGTTTATGAACATATATTTACCTTTAAATTTCTTGCAAAGTTTATATTTGTAAGAAATCTTTTTAATGTTCATGCTTTTGCCTCACATATTGTAGTCCTTGCTATTGTCCTCTGTCCCATACAAGCAAGTTGCTCTATTAACTCCTCATATTGAGATCATGTATCTGTCCAAGAGATATTTATTGAAATAACATTGCCATGTGTAACATGACAACAATAGTAACAACCAAGTTATTTAAAATAACTTAGCAATCAATTAAACAAATATAAAAATACTAGTTATTAATATAGTATGTTAAGTACAGTATAGGACAACTATTTAATGGACACTGTGGGAAATGCATAATCATAATTAAGCATAAAAATGTAGTTAAATTAATAGCTTCATTGTTATTCTTTATTTTTCTAAAAGTATAGCCTTTTCTTCTACCCCTACTCCCATCTCTAGTTGCAGGTTCTCAATCTATATAATGCTAACACTAATTCAAAGAAAACTGAAGTAGCTGTATAATTCAAGACAATGCACACTTAGAACAAGGATTATTATAGCACTACAGAATGAAAAGGAATCAGTTCTCCCGGAAGATATAACAATGCTAAATGTATATGTACCCAACAACAGAGATTCAAAATATATGAGGCAAAAATAGAAATACAAAAAGATTTAAAAAATCCACTAGTGTCCTGGAGATTTCAATGCCTTTCTGTAAGTAATTCTTGGGCCAACCAAAACTTGGTAAACAAGTGGACAGAAAATCAGCAGTTATAGATGACCAGAGCAGCACTATTAATCAACTTGATCTAATTAACATTTATAGAATATGCCTTCAAACAATAGCAAAATACATACTCTTCTGAAGCTCTCAGGAAACATTCACGAAGACAGAGTACATTCTGGACCATAGAACAGATCTTAACAAATAAAGAGGAACAGAAATCACACAGTTTGTTTTCATATGACAGAATCAAAATAGAAATCAATAACAAAAAGATAGTTGGAAAATCTTCAAATACTAACCCAGTTCTCAATAACATATGGGACAAAGAAAAAGCTCAAGAGAAAATTTATAAAAATATTTTGAGGTAAGTATAAATGAAAGTACAACTTATAAAATTGATAATGTCTTAGATTGATCAGCTAACAAAAAGAGTAAGAAATAAAAATTATGTGCACAAAAAATGAGAGAAAAAAATCATCATTACTAATCCTATTAAAAGTATAATGAGGGGAAAAAAATAAACTCAAAATGGCTGAAGGACCTGAATGTGAGACAGGAAACCATCAAAACCCTCGAGGAAAGAGTAGGAAACAACCTCCCTGACCTCAACTGCAGCAATTTCCTCTTCGACACATCCCCAAAGGCAAGGGAAATGAAAGCAAAACTGAACTCTTGGGACTTCATCAAGATAAAAAGCTTCTGTACTGCAAAGGAAACAATCAAGAAAACTAATAGGCAACCTATGAAATGGGAAAAGAGAGTTGCAAATGACATATCAGATAAAGGGCTAGCATCCAAAATCTGCAAGGAACTCACCAAACTCCACACCCAAAAAACAAATAATCCAGTGAAGAAATGGGCAGAAGACATGAACAGACACTTCTCCAAAGAGGACATCCAGATGGCCAACAGACACATGAAATGATGCTCACCATCACTCATCATCAGGGAAATAAAAATCAAAACCACACTGAGATACCACCTCACACTGGTCAGAGTGGCTAAAATGAACAATTCAAGAGATTATAGATGCTGGCGAGGGTGTGGAGAGATGGGCACCCTCCTACCCTGTTGGTGGGAGTGTAAACTGGTGCAGTTGCTCTGGAAAACAGTGTGGAGGTTCCTCAAAATCTATCCATAGAACTCCCCTATGACCCAGCAATAACACTGCTAGGGATTTACCCAAGGGATACAGAAGTGCTGATGCATAGGGGCACATGTACCCCAATGTTCATAGCAGCAATGTCAACAATAGCCAAATCATGCAAAGAGCCTAAATGTCCATCACCTGATGAATGGATCAAGAAGATGTTGTATATCTATACAATGGAGTACTGCATGGCAATGAGAAAGAATGATATATGGCCATTTGTAGGAAAGTGGATGGACCTCGAGGGTGTCATGTTAAGCGAACTAAGTCAGGCAGAGAAGGACAGATACCATATGTTTGCACTCATAGGTCTAACAGGAGAAACCTAACAGAGGACCATAGGGAGGGGAAGGGGGAAAGAGTTGGGGAGAGAGAGGGATGCAAATCATGAGAGATTATTGAATACTGAAAAGGAACCGAGGACTGAAGGGGGAGGGGGAAGACGGGAGCGGTGGTAACGAGGAGGGCACTTGTGGGGAAGAGCACTGGGTGTCATATGGAAACCAATTTGACAATAAACTATTAAAAAAAGTATAATGAGGGAATAGTATGAACTCTACATTCACAAATTTGATAATTTAGATGAAACAGATAAATTCCTTGAAAGGCACAAAATATAAAATTCACACAAGAAAATAATTCAATTAACCCTATGTCTATTAAATAAATTAAATCAACAATTAATAACCTTCCAAAAGAGAAGCACCAGGTCCAGAGGGTTTCACAGAGGAATTCTACCACACATTTAAGGAATAAATAATACCATTTTTTCACAATTTCTTCCAGAAAATAGAAGCTATAGAGAATTCTTCCATACTTATTCTAAATCCAGTGTTACTTTAATACCAAAGCTGGCAAAAACATTATAAGAAAACATAACTGTACAATGATATCTCCTGAACATAGACATAACAGTTTTCAACAAACTCTAGTAAACAGAAGCCAATAAGGAACTACACACAAGAAACTGGGATTCATTCCAGGTATGCAATGCTGGTCCAACATTTAAAACTCAAGCAATAGGAGGGATGTCTGGGTGGCTGTCAGTTCAGCATCCAACTCTTGGTTTTGGCTCAGGTCATGATCTTACAGATTGTGGGTTCAAGCACATGTCAGGCTCTAAACTGTCAGTGTTTCTCTCCCTCTCTCTGACCCTTTCCCACTTGGTGTCTCTCTCTGTCTTTCTCTCTCTCTCTCTCAAAAACCAATCAATCAATAGGAAAAAGAAAAAAAATCCTATGTTCTATCAATTTTGGCAGAAAAAGTTGTGAAAATAGAGCACCCATTCATATATAATTCATAATAAAATCTCTCAGTAAACTAGGAACAGAGCTTGATAAAGAACATCTACAAAAAAGCTAAAGCTAATATCATACTTAATAATGAAACAGTGATTTTTTTTACTTTAGATTGGACACAGCAAAGATGTTTTCTCTCATTACTCTTATTCAACATGGTATTGGAGGTCCCTGCTTCGGTGGTAAGGCATGAACAGAAAGTGAAAGGCAAGCAGATTTAAGAAGAAAAAAAACCTGTCTTTATTTTCAGATAACATGATTGTCTATGTATAAAACCCCCCAAAAATCTGCAGATAAATTCCTGGAATTAATAAGCAAGTATAATGCAGTAACAGAATACAAGTTTATATGAACAAGACAATTTATTTTGTGTATGGCAGCAATAAACAATTAAAATTTAAATTTTTTAAAAAGCACCATTTATAATAGTACCAAAATATGAAATCATTAAGTATAATAAAATATGCACAGTCTATATCCAAATATCCATATTTATATCCATAAAAATATAAAACACTGATGATAGAAATTTTAAAATATGCAGACAAATGGGGAGATCACGACCTGAGCCAGTCAGATGCTTAACAGACTGAGCCACCCAGGCACCCCTTTTTTTCCTTAGATATTATACTTTCCTATTAGTTTTCCTAAGGAAAGTATAATACCAGATTTTATAGGGCTGGGACTACAAATTCATTAGGGAATGATCCAAACATCATATGATTAGATAATTCCTTGAACAACAGTTCTTCATTTAGTGGATGCTCTAGGCTAAAAGAATGAGAGAAAGAAAGAGAGAGAGAGGGAGGGAAAGAGAGAGAGAGAACGAGAAAGAAAGATAAAGGAAGGAAGGAAGGAAGAATAGTGGTGATGGCTGCACAGTTTTGTGAATATAGTAGAAAGCACTGACAACAAAAGTCAACATCAGATACTTGGAATGTAGACTTTCCTGTATGAATCTTAGGACAGAGGGACTGCTATGTATTTTTTTTTTTGCTTTTTAAGAAAGTTCTAATTTTAATTACAGTTAGTTAATATACAGTGTTATATTAGTTTCACGTATACATTGTTTATGTATTCTTAATTTTTTAATGATATATGTTTGGATATTTACATTTTAATTCCAATTGTTTACTCCAAGGACTTTATTTTTGTTTGTTTGTTTATAGAGTGAGCTACTCTTTGTAGAAAAAAATTGGGAGATACTTTATGTTTCATAAATTAAAAGTTGCAATATTATTAAGATGTTAATTACTCTTATCTTGAGCTATAGATTCAATACGGTGCTAATCAAAATTTCAGCATGCTATTCTGTAGATATTGACAAACTGATACTAAAAAACTATATGGAAATCAGAAGACATAGAATAGCCAACACAACACTGAAGAAGAACAAAGTTGGGGAATTATCATTACCCAATTTCAAGATTTGCTATTAACCTATAATGGTTAAGACAATGGTGAATTGGTGAAAAAAGAGCCACACAGATCAATGGAACAGAATATAGAACACAGATATAGCCCATACAAAGATAACCAACCGAATTTGACAAAGGTGCAAAGGCAATTCAGTGAAGACAGAATAATTTTTTCAACAAATGGTTCAGGAACAATTAATCATACAAATACAAAAGAAACAAATAAACCCTAGCCACAGATCTTACACATATCAAAAATAAAAACTAAATGAATCACAGACCTAAATGTAAAATGCAAATTATAAACCTTATGGAATAAACCAGAGTAGAAAATCTATGTGACCTAGGTTTTGGTAATGAGTTTTTAGATACTCATTACCGAAGCATGAGCCATGGAAGAAAGTCACAGGTTTGCCTTTATTAAAATTAAAAGCTCTGCTCTGGAAAAGATACATTAAGAAAATGCAAAGACAAGCCACAGAGTGGAAGAAAATATTTGAAAACATATACACAATAAAGGACTAGTATCTTAAAATATACAAAGAACTCTTAAATATCAGCAAAAGGAAAAACAAACCACCCAGTTCAGAAATGAGAAGATTTGAACATACGCCTCACCAGAAAAGATATCCAGATGGCAAATAAGCATATAAAAAGAGACTCAACTTTATTTGTCATTGGGAAGAAAGAGCGGAATATGTGAAGCACAGAATATTTTTATGGTGGTCAAACTATTCTGTATGATACTATATAATGGTAAATATAAAACATAAGCATTTGTCAAAATTCACAGAACTTTACAGTATAAAACCTACAACTTAATGTACATAAATTAAGAAAAACCTAAGAGGCTGAAGAATTCCAAAATGGAATGCATACTGTGACAAAAAAAATTCTAAATGTATTACAAATGTGTGAAATAACCTCACTCAGTGGGGTGGAGGAATATTGCTAACCTAAACAATTTGAGAAATGAGTTCAGTCTGTAAGACTAAAGTCAAAAAATATATGTAATCTAGTTGATAAAATTGTTTCATACAAGGGTTTGAGCTAACAATTCTTAAGCTACTATACATGAATACTAGAATTTGACAAGCAAGTAAGTAAATGAAGGATGGTGGATGCTAAGTTTCTCACTGCTGGAATGAGAGGTTTCAAATAACCAAAGGGAGAGGCTAGAATAATCCATATGGTAATGAATTCGATGGAAATATCAGTATAAACTCATCTTTAGATTGATATGTATATAGATATATATTAAAAAATTTATAGATACGTGTATTTACATGAGGTAGTATGCACACATACATTTCTAGCTCTGTCAGCTGAGAGCCTGGAAGCAATAATAGTAAGTACACCTAGTGCTCAGCTCTTGGTTTCTAACACCATTATCAATCAAACAACCCAGGGATCCTTGGAGAAAAAGCTTACTCTAGGACTGGGACAGAAAATTTACAAGATGAGTCTGTAGCATTTTGTACTGCCTAAAAACAAGAAAGTGCTAACACACACACACACACACACACACACACACACACACATGCACACGCTGATAGAGTTATGTTAAAAAACATAAAAAGCAGCTAAAAGATCTCCCAATGATCAAAATTGAAAAATATAACCATCAAAATATTACTGTTGGATTATAACTCAAAGCATAAAATAAATACTCATGAGTACTCTTTTGGACTGAATATGTGTCTCCCAAAATTCATATGTCAAAGATTTGTTCCTCAATGTTATGATGTTTGGAAATGGGAATGTTGGGAGATAACTAGCATTAGATGAAGTTATAAAGGGAAGATGTGTCATCCCATCCCAGGGTCATCCTTGGGAAGATGAGATTTGTGTTTTTGTAGGAAGAGACACCAGAGACCTCTATACCTGTGTCCACAGAAAGAAGAGGTCATATGAGTACACAGCAAGAAGGTGGTCACCTAAAGCCAAGAGAAGAGCTCTTAGAATGACCTACATTGCCAACATCTTGATCAGGTATGTATTAACTCAAATACATGGCTGAAAAGATAAATAAATAAAAAATAGACAAATCTTCCACACATAAGAATTAAAAATATGCATGTAAATACTCTGCCCCAAAGAAGTAAAGCATACTTCCCTACTCCTTAAATGTAAATTCTGTACAGTGAGTTCCTTATAAAGTATAGGATGGAGAAAAACTGTTCCTGTATAAGAGAAATCTGACAAACATACCTCAGCCAGATGATCAAGATTAACATCAACTGTGATAAGTCATATTGATAGTATCTACCCTTGATATGATGTGATGAGAATGACACTTCACCTCTGTGGTCTTCCTCCCCTAAGCCCACTACCTCAATCTAATCATGAAGAAAATGTCAGAGAAATCTTAATTGAACATTCTACAAAATACCTGACTAGTACTTCTCAAAACTGTCAAAGTCTTTAAAAATACAAAAACCTGAGAAACTATCACAGTAAAAGAGCCTAAGGAGACATGACAACTAAATGTAATACAATATCCTGCATGGAATCCTAGAACAGTAAATGGATGTTAGGTAAAAACAATAAAAATCTTAATAAAATGTGGACTTTAGCTGATAATAATATGTTAATATTGATTCACTAATCTTGAAAATAAACTATACTCATGTAAGATATTAATAATGTAAAATAATGTAAATTTAAAACAATACCAAATTTAAAATCAAGTTTATTTAGGGGCATCTGAGTGGTTCAGTTGGTTGAGTGACCAAGTCTTGATATGAACTGAGGTCATGAATTCACAGTTCTTGGGTTCAAGCCTGGTGTTGGGCTCTGCACTGACAGCATGGAACCTGTGTGGGATTCTCTGTCTCCTTGTTTCTCTGACCCTCCCCTGCTCGCACCCTTTCTATCTCTCTTAAAAACAAATAAATAAACATTAAAAAAGAAGTTTACTTAGAAAATAATTTGGTAACATTGTTAATAGTATTCCCATTTATCCCTGTATCCTGTCTTTGCTAAGAGTATGCTTCTTGAACCACTGATGTTATAACTTGCTTTGGCTAATCAAATGTGAGTGAAAGTAGTTAGGGACCCTATCATCACAAAACTCCTACAGGAAGCATCCATTGTTATGTATATATCTTGCATGAACATAGCAGTGTCCCAAATAGAGACTCTTCTTTCAGCCTGGATCCCAGAATGGATACATCTTATAGAACTGAGCTATAACTGACATAATCTATATGCATCACTTGATAAGAATGAGAGATACACCTTAACTATAAAAATACTAAGATTCTGTCATATTGTAGTTAAACCTAGCAAGGATGACCAATTAAGAAATCTGAACTTGTAAAAAGTGTTCTGCTGAAACAAAAACACCAGTATACGTTCTACTGGGTTTGGACTGGATGGGAAGATGGTGGGAAGGTATTTGCCGTTGATTAGACAGATGGCAACCCCTTGTTTATATGCACAGGTGAAACATGCCACACAATCATTGCCTCTGATAACTTAGAGGACAGGTAACGTGCTGAATGAGTTTTATGGGTGAATAAGTTGGAAAACAGAAAGCTGTGCATGTGCTATTGGCTGCATGTGATAAGGTACTTTAAGATACAGAGGAACTCAAAAATAATTGGCCAGTTTACTAACAGGGATGAATGATGTAATTTTTTAAACATCTCTCTCAGTAAAATATAACATTAGGAAATTTTAATGACAGAGGCCAATTAAAACTCACTCTCATGGCAAAGACTAATTTGGGGTGAGGTAAAACCTGTTGTTAAAACTTAGAAGTCATTAATGTGGCACTCTGGAAATCCCTCCACTTGGATTAAAAAGAAATTTAGAGTGAAGCTTTCCCATGGAATCCTGGCAAGTTTAAAATATTGGCAATTAAATCTAGAGAGAAGGTCATCTTACAAGGGAGAGAAAAAAGGTAAATCCTTAGACACTGGAAACTCACTGTAATTAAATAGTTAAAAATCTTACTATGTTTTTGAAACAGTTGTGCTAGCACCCTAAATTCTTTCCTTTGAGACTTAGAATTCTCTTTTTGTACTTGGGTTGCCAGAGTTAGTAAATAAAAATACAAGATGCCTACTTAAATTTGAATTTATGTAAAAAAAATTTTTGTATAACCATGTTCTCTACAATATTTGCAACATACTTATACTAAGATATTTGTGGTTTATCAAAATTCAAATTAAAAAAATTTTTTTTAATGTTTTATTTTATTTTTGATACAGTGAGAGACAGAGCATGAGAGGGGGAGGGGCAGAGAGGGAAGGAGACACTGAACCGGAAGCAGGCTCCAGGCTCTGAGCTAGCTGTCAGCACAGAGCCTGACGCGGGGCTCCAACCCACGAATGTGAGATCTGACCTGAGCCGAAGTCGGAGGCTTAACCGACTGAGCCACCCAGGCGCCCCTCAAAATTCAAATTTAACCAAGAGTCCATGTTGTATCTGTTAACTCCATGTGGGGATCAAAATTTCTATAGGTATAAAATAGACTGAAAAACTTCTGAGCTCTCAAGGATGGAATATTCTTTAATATCCTCTTTAGATGTACCCAAGGAATAAAATGAAATAATGTCCCTGCATAGCCATCCAAGAGCCATCATAAATATAAGACTGAGGAGCTATTCCCAGGAAGTAACACCCCACCAAGAATTTCCTAATTCCCTTTGTCGTTATGCGATCTACACTAGCAGTGAGGAGATGGATTACACCTTCACCCCACTGAGGCAAGTTTGGCCATGTGACTGACTTTGACCAGTGACATGTGATTGCAAGCAACCTGTGACATTGATAAGCAGTGACCTAAAGCATAATCACTGGATGTGGAATTGCTCTGTTCCCTCTGCCACAAGATCAGCAACATCCTAGCAAGGAGTCTCTCCTTTAGCCTGGATTCCATAATGAAGGCAACACATGGAGCTAACATGTAATATAAACAAGAAACCAGTATTTGGGGGGGAGGAGGGAACAAGTCACTAGATTTTGGTTCTAGGGTTGTTAACTGAATACATGTACAAATGGGTTCTGGGAAAGCATTCATTCATCTTCCTTCCTTCCTTCCCTCCTTCCTTCCTTCCTTCCTTCCTTCCTTCCTTCCTTCCTTCCTTCCTCCTTCCTTCCTTCCTTTTTCTTTCTTCCTTCCTTCCTTTCTCTCTCTCTCTCTCTCTCTCTCTGTCTCTCTCTCTCTTTCTCTCCTTCCTTCCAGTCACAGTGGAGCTGTAGTTTATTACAGCTATAAGAGACCTCTACCGTTAAATGGTTAAATAAATCCAGATTAAATGGTTTGCCCAAGATCTTAGAGTAAGACAACTCGGATTCAGTTATTTATTTAGCTCTTAATATGGGCTTGTCGCTGGTCAAGACTCTATGTATAAGAAAGTAAAATAACCCCTGATTTATCTGGGAAGGTACATTTTATGTGTACGTGTGCATGTACAGAAACACACATAACCACACACACTCTCCATGTTGCTTGAGTTGTAGCCCTCACAATACTTTACATTGTTCATTACCCAACCCCACTCCCACAAGCTGCTGGGTCTGCTGTCGCCCATGCAGGCATGTCTTGGATGCCTCTTCTTATACACTGAAAAACCATCAGTATATTTTCTTTTTTTTCCAAGAGACATTCTGCCACCTGTTTTATAGTAACCTATTTGTCATTTCTATTACAAAATACTGTGCCATGTCATAGTTTTATAAATGTAACTTGGGCCTGATATTACTAAGATTTTTGCCAAGATGCATAAATTTATCTAATAAATGTGAAACAAAAAATAAAGTTTTTTTAATCAAATCATTTTAGTTGTAAAAAAAATAAACATCCCTTGCAACATGTTCCAATGAAAAGAAACAGGAAAGTTTTTTAAAGGATTTAGAAAAAGTGGAATGTGGACTCATGGGAACTAGCACATCTTAAAACAGCTACATGAGCCTCACGTCTTTCTGATTCAGAAGGTCTCCTGTTTCTGAGCATCTGTTCCTTTTATTTTTTTTCTTTCTGTCTGCAGTTGAGATTTTTTCCTTCCTACCCATTGTTGATTTATAATTTTGGAGGTGGCATTAATTTGCTATGATGCTGGTTCTAGCAAAAAAACTTGTGTAAATTGTTCAATCTGGAGCTCTTTGCCTTCTGACCAGTTTCTGTGACTCTTATTTCAGATGACTGAGGGGGAAACTGATTGACTACAGATTAAATTCCATTACATTGAATATCCACTCCAGTCTAATTACCAATAACCATGGAGCTGGGGTCATCTTGTATGTTGGATGTCTCTTCTATGAGTTTGAGGAAGACAAGGTATGTTAGTAGAAAATAGGTATCACAGGCAAATTAAACTGACATATCTAACACAAAGACATGGTCTAAAAGCAAAACACACATACACACGCATACATCAGGAGACAAGTTGACAAATACACTTTGGCTTTATTCTGCTTAACATATGCTCTAATATTGACTTTTTATTAACTTAAATTTCATATGAGATTCACTTGTTGAAATTTAGGAGGTCGTTGATGCAATTAGAGGCATTTTACTTATTATTTTTGCTTAGGTGTTGGTGACTTGAAAATTCTTAATTTCTGAGTGAATTATGAGATAATTTTATTGCTTGAGTTTATTTGTTTCTGTATAATTAGGATATGGCAATTTAGTTTATATCTTTTCTGTTTAATTGAGTTAACAATGTCTGCAAAAAATACAATCCTATTAGCTGATTTGAAGGAAAATCTATAATTAACTTTATTCTTAGGACTGATTGGATAAAGGTGACTTTTATCAGAGGCTTCTTGTCTTCTGAATTTCACAATGAAATGCTACCAATGAATTTAAAAAATGCACTGAAAAAAGTCTGCATTCGTTGACAAAACCCCAAGGGTCTAAAGAATACATTTAAATTAATGGTGAGCTTAAAAAGATAGAATTTATAACATTTTAGGAAATATTTTGTGTGTGAATAATGTGCACTTAAGAATAAGAAGGATATAATTATTTTAACCATAATACCTACTTGAAAAAGTAAAGAAAAAGTATGAGATAGAGGCATTTACATTTCCCTTATCTATTAAAGTCAGCTGAACATATTACCTACATAAAGCACAATAAGTAAACACAGGGAATGTGTTAAACATAGTGCCTGAAAAATAATAACTAAATAAATATCTGGTATCATCATCATAACTATCTTCATTTTCATCATTAGTCTGCTCTCTAAATATGCAACAGCATAACAAGGTAACATGCTCTGCACGTTTCAATAATGATTAGCAAAATTTTAATTTTTTAAAAAAGTCCTAATTTCTAAAAGGTCTTATGAATGATGTCACAAGTATGTGCAATTTTTAACCCAGGTTTATATTGCACATAATATTCACCTAATTCTAAAGTTTTCCTTACGTCTGACTTAAGGGAAATTCTCCTTTGATTTTGACTTCCCTTTCTTCACATGTACAAACATTTTGGAAAACCTTAATGTTGGAGAAGTTTAGTAGCAAATAAAAAGATTAAAACTGCCAATCTCTTGCTAACTAAAGGTATATTAGTACAGAACCATATATTTTGATCACTTTCTGGTCCTGCTTAATCACAAAAGATCTTCCAGTTTCTAGTTCTGTTTTTTATATAAAAATATGCATTTTCTGTGAATAGTGTAATGATATGCCAATTATCTTGAACTTCCCCGGTAATCAAGCATTGTCCATAATACACACAAGCACATGCACACATACACAATTCCAATTTACCAAGTAACGTATGAAACATGGAAGAAGAACCATTTTAGGAAACAGACCTAACTTAAATGAAAAGACATATAAATAAAATTTCTACATCTCCTGAAGAGGGAAAAAGGTTAGAAAATCTTAACTTTTCAAAGACATAAAATAATCAGAATTTTTATTATCACAACCTAAAATGACCACCCCAAGTTTCTTTTTTAAAAATGTCAAAGATCTAGTCTGTATAGTACAAATGAGAAGAATATCCTTCTGTAACCAACTTGAACTGCACAATAACAAGCTTACAATGATAAATTTTAGGCAGAGAATATCATAGGATATCCACAATTGAATTTCAGTCAAGATAATTTTATTTTTTTATTTTATTTATTTTTTATTTTTTTACTAGTTTATTATATATTTTTAAATAGTTTATTGTCAAATTGATTTCCATATAATGCCCAGTGCTCTTCCCCACAAGTGCCCTCCTCTATTACCATCACCTTCCCTCCTCCTCCCCCTTTCCCTTCAACCCTCCGTTAGTTTTCAGTATTCAATAGTCTCTCAGGTTTTGTGTCCCTCTCTCTCCCCAACTCTCTTTCCCTCTTCCCCTCCCCATGGGCCTCCATTAGGTTTCTCCTGTTCTCCTGTTAGACCTATGACTGCAAACATATGGTATCTTTCCTTCTCCACCTGACTTATTTCGCTTAGCATGACACCCTCTAAGGTCCATCCACTTTTCTACAAATGGGCATATTTCATTCTTTCTCATTGCCATGTAATACTCCATTGTGTATGTGTGTGTGTATATATATACCGCATCTTCTTGATCTATTCATCAGGTGATGGACAATTTTCAAAATATATGTAATGAATGTTATCCAAGAGAAAGAAGTCAGATTGCATGTTGGTTATCAACATTAAGCATGTAAATGTACATATAAATGATAGAAGCTGCAAATTCACATATATATCAATAATTTAAAAATTAAAATTTATGTCAGGAATTTAGGAATACTGTACTTAATTTTAATTTCTAAGAAAATGGATTTAAAGCTATTCAAACAAAATACCTTTCAGAGAGAAGGGAGGAATGAGGCATACAAAATATTAAATTGTCAAGCAAATCCAGTCAAAAAGCTAATATTGAAAAGAACTGTAAATTCTGTAGCTTCTATATGTGTTCCAGTCCTCAGCTCTTCCATTATTTTAACACTTACAATAGAAAAAATTCTCAATTATTAGAAAATTGCCAGCAGATCAATATGTGAGAGATAGGGCAAAAAAGTATGAGAAACTTGAAAATAATGATATTCTCCTAAAGAAAACTATTTTTGAGAACTTTATTTTTCATTTTCTCTTATAAATCTCTAAGGTTTCCATTGAAATTTATATCATGTCAGAAGTGAAAAACAAAATGGAATAGCTATTTTTTCCACCTCATAACTTTCATGAGTAAAACATTCATCTTTCTTGCTAAAGAAAGGGACAAAAAAGACACTACCTTCACAATAATTCTCAGCTTTTTCTTCATGGTACTTCGCATCAGAGAAGACAATAGATGGACTCTAATAGAAAAGATTAAGATAAGGTTTCAAATATTTTGATATGTGATGAGAATAATCATTGATTCAAGTTTTAGCTAACCCTTGGTAAACACAAAATATTTTAAGGCATAGTGCTGAGTTTGCTAAATTTTCATTCTTGTTCCAAATGAACGAAAATCATACAAAACATTTACAATATTGTCTCTTAGTCATGGATCTGGATATAAAGTATACCAGAAAATATTTTTAGTTGGATGTTGTAATAGTAGACTACTGTAAATAAGCATATAAATAACACTATTTAAATGGCAAAAATATTCTATGAGCCAATTGGTTTGAGTCATTTAAATACCTTACACCGTGCCTGCCTCTTGGTAATTATACCAATTAGATCGGAGAATCGTTTATCAGGGTGCCAATTAAGTGAATTCTACACTTCCTGGGACTTTAAAAAAAATCTAAATTAGACACACTAACAATTCCTATGTTTATGGGTACTTTACTTGACTCTTGATCATGTAACATGGTGATAATTTAATCAGTGTTTCTTACTTCATTTACTAAGGATATAGTTAGCTGGGGCATATTTTATTCATTCAGTTAACTCTGCTGTTTGAATTGTAAGTAAAAAAGTGTAACCAAAAAATATTGACTTCGAATCTTACTTTTACTTTTGTTTAAAAACTATATCAATGAACATTTTCCTTTTATCTGAAACTTGAATTTGAAGGTTAATTAATTTAATGATTCCTGGGTTAGCAGACATGTAATTATGGTTGGTTGCAAAAGTGTGATTTTTTTTTAGTGACACATTTTTCAGAAGATGCAGAAGATTGAGTTAAGAATTAACTGACATTCAATAAGAATGGAAAGTATCTTTTAAAATACCTATAATAAAAGATTGCTAAAATCCTTTTAGCCAATGAAGACTCTACAATTTTTTAAATTATGAAAGTGGAAGAACATTTCTAAAGTCTTTTCTATCATTTAATAGAGAAGGGAGATGTTATTATTTTAACCATTCTATGAAGGGAAGGTTAAGAAATCCTACCTAGTTATCCCATGAGTGGTTCCCTCTAATCAACCATTCAAGG
The DNA here is from genome assembly GCF_006229205.1 of Suricata suricatta. Taxonomy (NCBI): domain Eukaryota; kingdom Metazoa; phylum Chordata; class Mammalia; order Carnivora; family Herpestidae; genus Suricata; species Suricata suricatta. The sequence continues at coordinate 74,259,565 of NC_043707.1, forward strand.
TATAGCAAAAAAATGTAGTAAGGTGCGTGGCCTTAAACAACTCACTTCTCCATTTATATTTTAGCACTAACATTTACAACATTTTAATTATATAATAATAAAAGCATGAGAGATGAACAGTTCTGAGACAGACTGTTTTTTTGCTAAAAAAAAATCTCCAATCCATTTTTCTGTGGCTAGGATCCATATACACAAACGTTTTCACTAAGTAATATGAAATGTTAATGTTGGTTAAAGAAATCCTCAAAATTGTTTTAAGTGAAATATTTGCTGTGATGTTAAGTAATCAATTAAATGATGATCTTGTACACCAACTAGCTCTTTTTACAATTGTGTAGACCAACACTATAATGTCAATGTAGTTTGTTCTTTTGAGAGTATTATATGGTTAAAATGTATTCTGATAGTGTAGAGGAGTTATTATACATTTATACAATGAATAAATTGTATAAATTCTCAGGTTGGGGAGAAGTGAGAAGAAGAATTACAATCTTGAGTTGAACTGCAGAGGCATAATTGATGAGCAGATAAGAGAGATGCCCTTTGAGTAGTGTTACACTAACTGAAAATACATGTGTTATAAACCATGTTGGAAGATCGTGCATCATAACTGATAGAATATAAAAAATAACGGTACCACAAAAGCCAAAATAATCAAATAAATAATTTCATATCTTGAAGTTAAAATGTCAACAAATCGAGTCTAAATTATAATAACGAAATTAATTTGCAAAAGTCAGAGAAAACCTATTATTCTTAAGTACAGTCCTTGTAACATTTCCTTTTATATCTATTTACTCTTATGAGTTGTACCAACAAGAATACACTTTGAAATTAATATCCTTAATATCCATAAAGAAACAAGACTTAAGTTAGTTTTTGATCAATTTAATGCAATGTGGCATACACTTGATGATCTATTATGTGTAAAATATTGTTCTAAGGACTTTAAAAAGTGTAAATATGAACATAAAATACTTCCTACTCATGAAATTTAAAACTCAAGAACTAGGGTAGAAAAAGTTCACAGGTGAATGATTTATATTATAGAATGATTGTTGCAGTGCAAAATAGTTCAAGGGTTTACAAATGCAACAGTCATCTTAGATTGTTAGAAGTAATCAAGAAAACTTCCCAAAGGAAGTGGGTCTCTTCTTATTCATCCATTTGTTCATAACCAAGAGTAATCTGGAACATGATGAGAAATGCATATTGTCCAGAATTGTCAAAGTGTAGTCCAAGTGGAGATAGATAGAAGTGGGAAACAAGAAAGGAAAGACATATTGAAGCAAACTTGGAGAACTTTTTGAATACTATGTTGAGAAACACTAGCCAGAAAAAGTGACATTTCTTCCATTATGAATAGATTACAGTAGATAGTTCTATGGGAGCAGACAATTCTTACTTTGAGAGAGGATATAGAAAACACAATACAGTCACTAAGGAATTAATTTAATCATCAGTTGCTCATTAAAGACCAATCATGTGTCAATTCTGTTGTGATTCTGAAATTTGTGTCCTCCATGGCAGTTACAGAAATGATAAGTAGAGTCATGGCTGTCAAAGAGTACAAAAATGAGTGACAAAGACAAGGGAGGAGACAGTTAAAATGTAGTATAAACAGTATTAGGATATGATCAGGAAACATGATGGTGTTTTGGTTATCTACTTCTGCATAAGAAGAAACCCCCAAATAATGATGTTGTGGAATAAACTGTTACCTGTCCCAACTAACACCCAAAACCTCAGAATGTGACTATGTTTGGAGCTAAGGCCTCTAAGGGGCATCAATTAATTAATTAATCAATTAAACTTAATGTTAAATCATAAGGTAGGGCTCTAATGCAACAAAACAGGAGTCTTTATAAAACGATAAGAGGATACAGATCAACAGAGCAAAGACCATGTGAAGACACAGAGAAAGGTCAAGTAGAGAGGCATTGGAAGAAACCAACCCTGGCAACAATTTATCTCAGATTTCTAGTCTCCAAAACTGTAAGAAAATAAATTTCTGTCATTTAAACCTCTTACTCTGTGTTACTTGGTTATATCAGCCCCAGAAAACTGGAACTCATTGCTTTAAGACAGTCACATTCATTTAATTTTCTCTTGAATCTAAGGATGTTCTCATCTAGAGACGAGATCAACCTGAAAATTCTACTTTGTGACTTCTCATGCGGTTGTAGTCATATGGCTCCTCCCTTCTTCCCACTCTCCCTAACGTCTCACTCTCACTCTCCCCCCCCCCTTTTTTTTCTTTCCCCTGTGGTCTTTCCATATGGTACTCTATGAGTAGCCAGATTTCCACCATGGCAACTGAAGATTTCCATAGCAAGTGTCCTGTGAGAAACCAAAGCCACATGGCCTTTTCTAACCTAGCCTCAGAAGTCACACAGATTCACTTCACTGAGATGTATTTGTATAGGCAGTACATGCAGATGTGTTTTAAAACTACTTCTGTCTGTCCTCTGGCTAAAAATTGCTTATAGTCTTCTCACATGCAAAATACACTTACCCCTACCCCAAATCCCATAGAAGTCTCATTTTATTATGGCATTAGGTTTGGGCTCGAGGTCCTTGGTTATACAGCTCCATGAAAACAGTTCTCCTCAATCTGAAGCCATATGAAGTAAAGAGATAACTTATTTGCACCTTCCACTGTACATCTAACGTATCATAGTGGGGAGACAAAAATAGGATAATTGCAATCACTCAAAAAGGGGAAAAAGCAAAGGTCACACGTCAGTTTCTGGTCCCCAGCCAATTCTGTAACCCAGCTTGGCTTATGCTGCCAATTTCTTGATTAGGTCTCTGTCTTATATGGAGCTAACTCTCCATGGCCCATGGCCCTTGAGTCTGCCTTATAAGATCTTAGTTGTACTTTCTGAATCTCTTTTCTCTTCCATAATATGTAGGCTTGTTTGAAGCCCAGTTGTTAACTCGGCCTGCTTCTTGCTTAAATAAGTTTCGGGGTCCAGATGTGCCATTTCCATCTTATTTATTTATTTATTTATTTATTTATTTTTATTTGAGAGAGAGACAAAGAGAGAGCACATGCAAGTGGGGAAAAGAGAAGGAGGGAGGGAGGGAGGGAAAGAGAGAAAAAGAGAGAGAGAGAATCCCAAACAGGCTCCATGTTCAGCACAAGGCCTGACACAGGGCTCTATCCTATGACCCTGGGATCATGACCTGGGCAGAAATCAAGACTCAGACTCTCGTTTGAACTGAGTCACCCAGGCACATGGCAACTTTTTTAATTTTTCAATCTCTCTTCACTTAGACTCTAAACTGGCAGTGTTAGTCCATGTATAAATCTCTTTAAACTACTGGTTTTTACCACTACACAAAACCCACATTCAAAGTACTGAATGGGTTAGCTCATCTGAAAGCTGGACTATCTACTTCCAAGATGGGTCTCTCACATAGTTGTTAAGGTGGTGCTCTATCAGCCAGAAATCTTAGCCATAACTGAGGGTGGGAACCTTGGCTTCTCAACATTGGCTAGTCTATGTGGCCTGGACTTAACTTTGTTCAGTTTCAAGTGTGATCATTTCAAGAGGGAGAGAGCCAGATGAATGCTCTATTACTCTTTACCACCTAATCCTAGAAGTCTCACAGCTTTGCTTCTGCCATAGTCTATTAGTTGAGACACTCAGAGAGGGCTCCTCAGGTTCAGGGGGAAAGACATAGATAAATAATAAATTTAACAAATAATAAATTATTGATCAATGTCAACCATTTTAAGGAGATTTTTCGGATTCATCTCATTTAATGTTAGCAACAATCTAAAGTGGTAGATATTATCTTTCTTTTTGATTGATGAAGTAACTGAACCTTAGAAATACTATTTGATTTGCTATTTAATTACTAAAGTTCACACTACTATAGTAATTTCTAGGGTATGTTCAAATGCTGATGGAACTAATTCTATACAGATAGGGTGGTAAATGCGTTCTAGAAAAGATAAATAACTCCAGAAATTAAATTCATGGGTTGGCAAAAGAGGATGTGGTCCACTACATACTCAAAGAGTTTGGCCATATGAACAAAGATAGTTCATCAGTTTTAACAGGTGGGAAGATAAAATGTATGGGCATAGGTAGAAATAATTGGTTAGATTTGGTTGTGATGAGATCTATATTTCATTTTATGATTGTTTCCATTTTCTCAGTGAAATAAGAAGCATCACCTTCAGCTGAGGCATGGCTTTTGAAGTTTGATCATTGAACCATTATGAAAATTTGAGAATACAGAATGGGGCCAGTAGGAGCATGGATAGATAGTCAGTGATTAGAATCCACTTGAGATTCATGGTATGAATTTATCTGAGAGTACTCAGCAGAGAAGAGGGTTTTTCTCCAGTCACAGTCACTATTGGGTTTAGATACAAAGTTGGAAGAGAATTTAGATTTAACCAGGGTTTAAATTTTCTAGGTAAGCATAAAGAAAGGAAATAAGGAAAAAGGGGATATGTATAAATAAATAATTTTAGTGATTGACCTTACAATCTAACTAAGGTAAAATAAGTAGTAAAACATGAGATATGATAGGAAAGAAGTGAAGGTCTGTGTGTAGTGGATTAATGTGAAGAACAAGGTAAAATAAACTCCATGGTCATTCAGCTTGCCAAAGAGATCGATGAGTATCTCTAGTGTCAGTTCCTGAACCTTTCAAGCCTTTCCCCCCTACTTCCAAATAAAGAAAAGAATATATATATATATATATATATA